>NC_058113.1:35305628-35330628 GCF_914725855.1 Thunnus albacares
AAAGGTCGTTACCCTCTGCTGGGGATGATGGGAGGCGTGGCCGAGGTTGGAGTTCGTAGTATTTCCCTTGTGGCCATGAGACAAGCCACGCCCCTCCTACAGAGCCTGGAGCCCCAGAGTACGCACAGCTAATGATGCTAATGCTAATTTGATTCAATTCAATTCAGTTTTATTTAGAAAGCACCAAATCACAACAGAAATTATCTCAGGACTTTTCCCACATAGAGCAGATCTGGACCGAACTTTAATCTACAGAGACCCAACATTCCTCCATCAGCAGCAGGAAAAACTCTCCTTTAACAGGAAGAAACCTCCAGCAGAACCCGACTCTAGGTGGACGCAGTCTGGCTCGACTGGTTGGGTTGAGAGAGAAAGAAGGAGACACAGAGAAACAGAATAACAACAACAATAATAATAATAATAATAATAATAATAATAATAATAATAATAATAATAATAATAGAAATATGATTAATAATAGTAGCAGCAGCGTCACTTCGGACAGCAGTCGATCTGCAGCTGAAAGGTTTCCTGTTAGACAAGAAAACCAGAGAAGAAGCAAAGTTAGTGACATGCATTGATGTTACATGAATGCATACAGATGGAGAGGAGAAGGAGGAGAGAGGAGCTCAGTGCATCATGGGAAGTCCCCCAGCAGTCTAGGCCTATAGCAGCATAACTAAGGGCTGATCCAAGGCGAGCCTGGTCGGCCCTAACTATAAGCTTTATCAAAAAGGAAAGTTTTAAGCCTACTCTTAAACATAGAGAGGGTGTCTGCACCCCGGACTGAATCCGGTAGATGGTTCCACAGGAGAGGAGCCTGATAGCTGAAGGCTCTGCCTCCCATTCTACTTTTAAAGACTGTAGGGACCACCAGTAAGCTGCATACTGGAAGCACAGTGTTCTAGTGGGATAATACGGTATTATGATCTCTTCAAGATATGATGGTGTCTGACCATTAAGGGCTTTATAAGTTAGGAGAAGGATTTTAAATTCTATTCTAGATTTTACAGGAAGCCAATGCAGCGAAGCTAAAATGGGAGAAATGTGGTCTCTTTTTCTAGTTTTAGTCAGAACACGTGCAGCTGCATTCTGGACCAGCTGGAGAGTCTTTAGAGACTTGTTAGAGCAGCCTGATAATAAGGAATTGCAATAATCCAGCCTAGAAGTAACAAATGCGTGAACTAGTTTTTCTGCATCTTTTAGGGACAGGATGTGCCTGATTTTTGTGATATTACGTAAGTGAAAAAAGGCAGTCCTTGAGATTTGATTTATGTGGGAGTTAAAGGACATATCCTGATCAAAGATAACTCCCAGATTCCTTACGGTGGTGCTGGAGGCCAGGGTAATGCCATCCAGAGTAGCTTTATCATTAGATAATGTGTTTCTAAGGTGTTTAGGGCCAAGCACAATAACTTCAGTTTTATCTGAGTTTAGTAGCAGAAAATTGCAGGTCATCCAGGTCTTTATGTCGTTAAGGCATGTTTGGAGTTTGTTTAACTGATTGGGTTCATCTGGCTTCATTGATAAATATAATTGGGTGTCATCTGCGTAACAATGAAAATTTATGGAGTGTTTCCTAATAATATTACCTAAAGGAAGCATATATAAGGTGAATAGAATTGGTCCAAGTACAGAACCTTGTGGAACTCCGTGTCTAACTTTTGCCTTCACGGAGGATTCATCATTAACGTGTACAAACTGAAATCGGTCTGATAAATAGGACTTAAACCAGCTTAATGCAGTTCCTTTAATGCCAATTAAATGTTCCAGTCTCTGTAATAGGATGTGATGGTCAGTTGTGTTGAATGCAGCACTAAGATCTAACAGGACAAGTATAGAGACAAATCCTTTGTCCGATGCAGTTAGGAGGTCATTAGTGACTTTCACCAGTGCTGTCTCTGTGCTATGATGCCTCTAAATCCTGACTGAAAATCCTCAAATAAACTATTGTTATGTAGAAAGTCACATAACTGATTAGAGACTGCTTTCTCAAGGATCTTGGATAGAAATGGAAGGTTAGATATAGGTCTATAATTGGCTAAAACACCTGAATCAAGAGTAGGCTTCTTAAGAAGAGGTTTAATTACAGCTACTTTAAAGGACTGTGGTACATAGCCTGTTACTAAAGACAGATTGATCATATCTAGTAAAGAAGTGCTCACTAAGGGTAAGACTTCCTTAAGCAGCCTAGTTGGGATGGGATCTAAGAGACAGTGCTAACACTGCTAACATTGTTGATAATGCTAATACTGCTACTGCTAATGATGCTATTGCTAACACTGCTAACATTGTTGATAATGCTAATACTGCTACTGCTAATGATTCCTGTCTTTCTTCTTCTCTCTTCAGTTGAAGTTGCAAACAGTTTTGCTCTCGTTGGTCTCGACCGTCTGGAGAGAAACTTTCCCATCCTAAACCAATCAACAGACGAGGTTTGTTACTGATCACAGTTTTATTGATCAAGTAGTAGTAATCAATCGACTGCAGATGACAAAGAAATAAAAAACAGACTTAAAAAATAAATGATTGTGAAAAAAATTCAAAAAGCAGCAGCTGCTCTGAGAACTCAGTCGATGTCGGCTGGTGACCAGTTTCTTTATATGATCGTCTGCTCGTCACACAGCAGCCAGTTCACTGCTCCGCTCCGCTAACATTATGCTGTTTTACCATTGTTTCATTACACAGCAGGAGAAATAACATAAGTGGTTTACCTGTTGGAGGTGTGCTGGTCGTCTGCATCTCTTCATCATCATCATCATCATCACTGTGGCTGTTTCTGCTTGTACTCTTCCTCCCTGCGTTATTTATAACTGATCCAAACAGCTCCGAATATCTCCACATGTTGTGTTGACCGGTTTTTAGTGTCGCTAATGAAGCTCCGCTAATTCAGTGAGGAACATGTTTCATTTCCTGTAAATTCTTCACAATAAAAGTCTCCTGTTATTTAGTCAATTTAAAAGCTTTTAATTTTAAGTAGTAAAGCAGGAAAAGTTGGGTTTACATCAGCGGTAACTTAACACAACTCTGATAGGCTGCCCTTCGTAGACTTCCTGAAGCTGGCCAATCACAACAGAGTGGGCTCATCGGGAGGCGGGCCTTAAAGAGACAGGAGGTCAGACTTCCTGTTAGAGACAGAGGCTGAACTGAGGACCAGTAGAAGATCAATAAGGTTTTAACTGTGAATCGTGTCCCAGAATAAAAAATATAAAGCAGGAAATGAGCAGAATAGGTTCCCTTTCACTTGTTTGACATTTGTGTTTTTTGTTTGTTTCTGATGCTTATTTAATAATAATAAATATTATTATTTTTATCTTAAAACAAATGATCAACCACAGATCAGATCCTGACATCATTCAGCCTCAGACAAGAAAGGAAAAGAAAGAATGAATCGATGATTAAATAATAAGCAAACAAAAGATATAAAAAGGAAAAAAAATAGAAAAATGATAGAAAATTAATTTAAAAAATCTGCAGAGTCTGCAGAGAGGAAACATGGCGTACTGTCCCTTTAAGAGTGCAGCTGCTGACCAGGTGTTGTTCCTCTCTAGGTGATGGGTCACCTGAAGGACGCCTTCTTCGTAACGCTGGATGACGTGCAGCTGTGGGTGGTGGACGGGCTGGACGGCGCTCTGGATCAGCTGGAGCGCCTGTCAGACGCGGCCTGGGCGACGGTGCGGCTGCTGCAGGAGTCTCAGGTGGGCCGAGCCGCCACGTTGGGTCTGGATGACGTGCTGAGCCGCCTTGAGGACGCCACGGCCTACTACCTGCCCCTCCCCCCCACACTGCGTGAGTACGGGGGCGTTCTGGGTAACGGAGGTCAGGTTTAGGATTGAGGAGTGAGAAGGCTGGGGTCGGGGGGGTTGGTGTCATCACATTCATTCAATAAAACATGTCATGTGACTCTCCTATGGTCACATGAGTCAGTAAGAATTAAAAAGATCTGATTGGATCAAACTGGAGACACTTGTGCTGTTTTTTAATCTCAATAGAGTTTCTAAAAGCTCAAATAAAAACAACAGAAAGTTCCAGAACAAAAGAAACTTCATTTAAAAGAAGAAAGTTAAACCATCAGTCAGTCATCAGATGAACATTAAAGCTGTGTTTCTTGCTGTAATCATTCCTCCTGTTCATACTGACCATTAGAAGATCCCTTCATAATGACCTTACAATGGAAGTGATGGAGGACAAAATCCACAGTCTGAAGCTAATATGAAGCTTCAGCGTCCAAATGAGTCAAATCAAGTAGATATCTTTCAACGTTAGTCTTTTTAGTGCCAAAGTTCCTCTTTTTGTTACTATACTTCCACCTGCAGCTCAACAGGGAAACACTGTCCGAGGAAACACAAAGAGGGAATTTGATGCTAAAAAGACTGTAAATGTGTCAGATATCCACTTGATATGACTAACTCAGACTGATGAAGCTGAATAGAAGCTTCACACAGACTTTAAATGACTGTGTGGACACACTGTGGATTTTATCCTCCATCACTTCCATTAAAGCACATTTGAAGGATCTTTAATATCCAGTATGAACAGGAGGAATGATTACAGCAAGGAAAACCTCTTTCACTGTTACTATGGAAACCTGACTGATTTCTAATAATGTAAATAAATAAGTTCAGTGTTGGAACAGAACATTTGTCAGAATGTGTTGTTTAAAAAACGATCTGATAATTTAATTCTTTATTCAATATTTATGTTTTTAGCACCTTTAACAAACTCCATTTCCCATCAGCCCACAGACCATCACAGGTTAAACATCATGACTCAACAGAGGAGGCAAGTAGAGGGCCTAGGGTGAGTTCAGGTGTCTGTAATAACAGCGGGACAGTGGAGCGTTGTGGTTAGTTCAGGTGTCTGTAATAACAGCGGGACAGTGGAGCGTTGTGGTGAGTTCAGGTGTCTGTAATAACAGCGGGACAGTGGAGCGTTGTGGTGAGTTCAGGTGTCTGTAATAACAGCGGGACAGTGGAGCGTTGTGGTGAGTTCAGGTGTCTGTAATAACAGCGGGACAGTGGAGCGTTGGGGTGAGTTCAGGTGTCTGTAATAACAGCGGGACAGTGGAGCGTTGGGGTTAGTTCAGGTGTCTGTAATAACAGCGGGACAGTGAAGGTGTGATGTGTTCTGAGTTCACAGAGAATAAAGTGAAACTAAGTCTCAGTTCAGTCAGAAACAAATCAAACTAAAACTCTGTGGTGTCTGTGATGGTGTCAGGTCGGGAGTGGGAGATGAGGGTGCAGGAGTACGAGGATGAGGATGAAGATGAAGAGCCCAGTCTGTGGACGAGGGTCCGCAGCCTCCTGCTAGGTCTCAGCCTGCAGCTTTACCATCGCATGATGAAGGTCAGAGAGCAGCTGCAGAAAGCCATGAGGACGCTGGGAGACGCTGCCAACACGGTGAGAAAGTGTCTTCTAACCTTAAACATCTCATAATATCTGTGAAATCTGGGTCTGATTACGCTCGACGTCAGTCTGCGGCTGATGTGAGGTTTTCAGGAAATATACAATATATATTACAAGCTGGAAACTCATAATTACGATAACGCTCATATGACTTGAACGCAGCATCAGCTGACTGAACTCAGGACTGTCAGTTGGAGGAGCTGTCTATCAAACACAGACACTGACACGCCCCCCTCACCTGCTGTCAATCAAACACAGATTGATTGACAGCAGGTGAGGGGGGCGTGTCAGTGTCTGTGTTTGATTGACAGCAGGTGAGGGGGGCGTGTCAGTGTCTGTGTTTGATTGACAGCAGGTGTAACACAGACGGCAGATTGTAAATACACTGATGAAATGAACCTGTCCCCTCAGGTGGGTCTGGGTCAGGTGCTGGAGCTGCTGGGCGACCTGTTGCAGTACCTGCAGAGCCTGCTGGTGGCGCTGGTGTACCGGACAGAGAGCCTCAGGGAGCTGACCCTGGACAGGGTCAAAGGTCAGGCCCTGATGCTGGCAGAGCTGCGTCCAGTCCGACAGGTCCGAGAGCTGCCGATCCAGATCCAGCAGCTCCTCAGAGACCTGCAGGAACTCTCCAAGCTCCTCCTGCAGCTGGTCATCAACGCCACACCACTCTACAACATGGTGAGCCCACCTGAGACACACCTGAGACACACTTGAGACACACCTGAGACACACCTGAGACACACCTGAGACACACCTGAATCTCCCCCTGGTTCCAGTCTTTGTGCTAAGCTAGGCTAAACATGTCTTGTACATCTGTCTGTACTGTAAACTGTTGGACGGTTCCTTTAAGTCTTGTTGTGTGAATCAGAGCTGCAGTGATTAATTGATTAGTTGATCAAAAGAAAATTAATCAGCAAGATCAACTTTTTTTCAAGCAAAAATGTCCAAAATGTCCTCAAATGTCCATGTGAGATTTGTTACTTTTGTGTGTTTCAGTTAAAGTTCAGGTGTGTTTCAGTAAAGGTTCAGGTGTGTTTCAGTTAAAGTTCAGGTGTGTTTCAAAGGTTCAGGTGTGTTTCAGTGAAAGTTCAGGTGTGTTTCAGTTAAAGTTCAGGTGTGTTTCAGTAAAGGTTCAGGTGTGTTTCAGTAAAGGTTCAGGTGTGTTTCAGTGAAAGTTCAGGTGTGTTTCAGTTAAAGTTCAGGTGTGTTTCAGTAAAGGTTCAGGTGTGTTTCAGTAAAGGTTCAGGTGTGTTTCAGTAAAGGTTCAGGTGTGTTTCAGTAAAGGTTCAGGTGTGTTTCAGTTAAAGTTCAGGTGTGTTTCAGTAAAGGTTCAGGTGTGTTTCAGTAAAGGTTCAGGTGTGTTTCAGTAAAAGTTCAGGTGTGTTTCAGTAAAGGTTCAGGTGTGTTTCAGTAAAGGTTCAGGTGTGTTTCAGTGAAAGTTCAGGTGTGTTTCAGTTAAAGTTCAGGTGTGTTTCAGTAAAGGTTCAGGTGTGTTTCAGTTAAAGTTCAGGTGTGTTTCAAAGGTTCAGGTGTGTTTCAGTAAAGGTTCAGGTGTGTTTCAGTAAAGGTTCAGGTGTGTTTCAGTAAAAGTTCAGGTGTGTTTCAGTAAAGGTTCAGGTGTGTTTCAGTTAAAGTTCAGGTGTGTTTCAGTAAAGGTTCAGGTGTGTTTCAGTAAAGGTTCAGGTGTGTTTCAGTTAAAGTTCAGGTGTGTTTCAGTAAAGGTTCAGGTGTGTTTCAGTAAAGGTTCAGGTGTGTTTCAGTAAAAGTTCAGGTGTGTTTCAGTAAAAGTTCAGGTGTGTTTCAGTAAAGGTTCAGGTGTGTTTCAGTAAAAGTTCAGGTGTGTTTCAGTTAAAGTTCAGGTGTGTTTCAGTGAAAGTTCAGGTGTGTTTCAGTAAAGGTTCAGGTGTGTTTCAGTAAAGGTTCAGGTGTGTTTCAGTAAAGGTTCAGGTGTGTTTCAGTTAAAGTTCAGGTGTGTTTCAGTAAAGGTTCAGGTGTGTTTCAGTAAAGGTTCAGGTGTGTTTCAGTAAAAGTTCAGGTGTGTTTCAGTAAAGGTTCAGGTGTGTTTCAGTAAAGGTTCAGGTGTGTTTCAGTGAAAGTTCAGGTGTGTTTCAGTTAAAGTTCAGGTGTGTTTCAGTAAAGGTTCAGGTGTGTTTCAGTTAAAGTTCAGGTGTGTTTCAAAGGTTCAGGTGTGTTTCAGTAAAGGTTCAGGTGTGTTTCAGTAAAGGTTCAGGTGTGTTTCAGTAAAAGTTCAGGTGTGTTTCAGTAAAGGTTCAGGTGTGTTTCAGTTAAAGTTCAGGTGTGTTTCAGTAAAAGTTCAGGTGTGTTTCAGTAAAGGTTCAGGTGTGTTTCAGTAAAGGTTCAGGTGTGTTTCAGTTAAAGTTCAGGTGTGTTTCAGTAAAGGTTCAGGTGTGTTTCAGTAAAGGTTCAGGTGTGTTTCAGTAAAAGTTCAGGTGTGTTTCAGTAAAAGTTCAGGTGTGTTTCAGTAAAGGTTCAGGTGTGTTTCAGTAAAAGTTCAGGTGTGTTTCAGTAAAGGTTCAGGTGTGTTTCAGTTAAAGTTCAGGTGTGTTTCAGTTAAAGTTCAGGTGTGTTTCAGTAAAAGTTCAGGTGTGTTTCAGTAAAGGTTCAGGTGTGTTTCAGTAAAGGTTCAGGTGTGTTTCAGTTAAAGTTCAGGTGTGTTTCAGTAAAGGTTCAGGTGTGTTTCAGTAAAAGTTCAGGTGTGTTTCAGTTAAAGTTCAGGTGTGTTTCAGTAAAAGTTCAGGTGTGTTTCAGTTAAAGTTCAGGTGTGTTTCAGTGAAAGTTCAGGTGTGTTTCAGTAAAGGTTCAGGTGTGTTTCAGTAAAGGTTCAGGTGTGTTTCAGTAAAGGTTCAGGTGTGTTTCAGTAAAGGTTCAGGTGTGTTTCAGTTAAAGTTCAGGTGTGTTTCAGTAAAGGTTCAGGTGTGTTTCAGTAAAGGTTCAGGTGTGTTTCAGTTAAAGTTCAGGTGTGTTTCAGTAAAGGTTCAGGTGTGTTTCAGTAAAGGTTCAGGTGTGTTTCAGTTAAAGTTCAGGTGTGTTTCAGTTAAGGTTCAGGTGTGTTTCAGTAAAGGTTCAGGTGTGTTTCAGTAAAGGTTCAGGTGTGTTTCAGTAAAAGTTCAGGTGTGTTTCAGTAAAGGTTCAGGTGTGTTTCAGTTAAAGTTCAGGTGTGTTTCAGTAAAACTTCAGGTGTGTTTCAGTTAAAGTTCAGGTGTGTTTCAGTTAAAGTTCAGGTGTGTTTCAGTAAAGGTTCAGGTGTGTTTCAGTTAAAGTTCAGGTGTGTTTCAGTAAAGGTTCAGGTGTGTTTCAGTTAAAGTTCAGGTGTGTTTCAGTAAAGGTTCAGGTGTGTTTCAGTAAAGGTTCAGGTGTGTTTCAGTTAAAGTTCAGGTGTGTTTCAGTAAAGGTTCAGGTGTGTTTCAGTTAAAGTTCAGGTGTGTTTCAGTAAAGGTTCAGGTGTGTTTCAGTAAAGGTTCAGGTGTGTTTCAGTAAAAGTTCAGGTGTGTTTCAGTAAAGGTTCAGGTGTGTTTCAGTAAAGGTTCAGGTGTGTTTCAGTTAAAGTTCAGGTGTGTTTCAGTAAAGGTTCAGGTGTGTTTCAGTTAAAGTTCAGGTGTGTTTCAGTTAAAGTTCAGGTGTGTTTCAGTAAAGGTTCAGGTGTGTTTCAGTAAAGGTTCAGGTGTGTTTCAGTAAAGGTTCAGGTGTGTTTCAGTTAAAGTTCAGGTGTGTTTCAGTAAAGGTTCAGGTGTGTTTCAGTAAAGGTTCAGGTGTGTTTCAGTTAAAGTTCAGGTGTGTTTCAGTAAAGGTTCAGGTGTGTTTCAGTAAAGGTTCAGGTGTGTTTCAGTTAAAGTTCAGGTGTGTTTCAGTTAAAGTTCAGGTGTGTTTCAGTAAAGGTTCAGGTGTGTTTCAGTTAAAGTTCAGGTGTGTTTCAGTAAAGGTTCAGGTGTGTTTCAGTTAAAGTTCAGGTGTGTTTCAGTTAAAGTTCAGGTGTGTTTCAGTAAAGGTTCAGGTGTGTTTCAGTAAAGGTTCAGGTGTGTTTCAGTTAAAGTTCAGGTGTGTTTCAGTAAAGGTTCAGGTGTGTTTCAGTTAAAGTTCAGGTGTGTTTCAGTAAAGGTTCAGGTGTGTTTCAGTTAAAGTTCAGGTGTGTTTCAGTAAAGGTTCAGGTGTGTTTCAGTTAAAGTTCAGGTGTGTTTCAGTAAAGGTTCAGGTGTGTTTCAGTAAAGGTTCAGGTGTGTTTCAGTAAAAGTTCAGGTGTGTTTCAGTAAAGGTTCAGGTGTGTTTCAGTAAAGGTTCAGGTGTGTTTCAGTGAAAGTTCAGGTGTGTTTCAGTTAAAGTTCAGGTGTGTTTCAGTAAAGGTTCAGGTGTGTTTCAGTTAAAGTTCAGGTGTGTTTCAAAGGTTCAGGTGTGTTTCAGTAAAGGTTCAGGTGTGTTTCAGTAAAGGTTCAGGTGTGTTTCAGTAAAAGTTCAGGTGTGTTTCAGTAAAGGTTCAGGTGTGTTTCAGTTAAAGTTCAGGTGTGTTTCAGTAAAGGTTCAGGTGTGTTTCAGTTAAAGTTCAGGTGTGTTTCAGTAAAGGTTCAGGTGTGTTTCAGTTAAAGTTCAGGTGTGTTTCAGTAAAGGTTCAGGTGTGTTTCAGTTAAAGTTCAGGTGTGTTTCAGTAAAGGTTCAGGTGTGTTTCAGTAAAGGTTCAGGTGTGTTTCAGTAAAAGTTCAGGTGTGTTTCAGTAAAGGTTCAGGTGTGTTTCAGTAAAGGTTCAGGTGTGTTTCAGTGAAAGTTCAGGTGTGTTTCAGTTAAAGTTCAGGTGTGTTTCAGTAAAGGTTCAGGTGTGTTTCAGTTAAAGTTCAGGTGTGTTTCAAAGGTTCAGGTGTGTTTCAGTAAAGGTTCAGGTGTGTTTCAGTAAAGGTTCAGGTGTGTTTCAGTAAAAGTTCAGGTGTGTTTCAGTAAAGGTTCAGGTGTGTTTCAGTTAAAGTTCAGGTGTGTTTCAGTAAAAGTTCAGGTGTGTTTCAGTAAAGGTTCAGGTGTGTTTCAGTAAAGGTTCAGGTGTGTTTCAGTTAAAGTTCAGGTGTGTTTCAGTAAAGGTTCAGGTGTGTTTCAGTAAAAGTTCAGGTGTGTTTCAGTAAAGGTTCAGGTGTGTTTCAGTAAAGGTTCAGGTGTGTTTCAGTTAAAGTTCAGGTGTGTTTCAGTAAAGGTTCAGGTGTGTTTCAGTAAAAGTTCAGGTGTGTTTCAGTTAAAGTTCAGGTGTGTTTCAGTAAAGGTTCAGGTGTGTTTCAGTAAAGGTTCAGGTGTGTTTCAGTAAAGGTTCAGGTGTGTTTCAGTAAAAGTTCAGGTGTGTTTCAGTAAAGGTTCAGGTGTGTTTCAGTTAAAGTTCAGGTGTGTTTCAGTAAAACTTCAGGTGTGTTTCAGTTAAAGTTCAGGTGTGTTTCAGTTAAAGTTCAGGTGTGTTTCAGTAAAGGTTCAGGTGTGTTTCAGTTAAAGTTCAGGTGTGTTTCAGTTAAAGTTCAGGTGTGTTTCAGTAAAGGTTCAGGTGTGTTTCAGTAAAGGTTCAGGTGTGTTTCAGTTAAAGTTCAGGTGTGTTTCAGTAAAGGTTCAGGTGTGTTTCAGTTAAAGTTCAGGTGTGTTTCAGTTAAAGTTCAGGTGTGTTTCAGTAAAGGTTCAGGTGTGTTTCAGTAAAGGTTCAGGTGTGTTTCAGTAAAGGTTCAGGTGTGTTTCAGTTAAAGTTCAGGTGTGTTTCAGTAAAGGTTCAGGTGTGTTTCAGTAAAGGTTCAGGTGTGTTTCAGTTAAAGTTCAGGTGTGTTTCAGTAAAGGTTCAGGTGTGTTTCAGTAAAGGTTCAGGTGTGTTTCAGTTAAAGTTCAGGTGTGTTTCAGTAAAAGTTCAGGTGTGTTTCAGTAAAGGTTCAGGTGTGTTTCAGTTAAAGTTCAGGTGTGTTTCAGTAAAGGTTCAGGTGTGTTTCAGTTAAAGTTCAGGTGTGTTTCAGTTAAAGTTCAGGTGTGTTTCAGTAAAGGTTCAGGTGTGTTTCAGTAAAGGTTCAGGTGTGTTTCAGTTAAAGTTCAGGTGTGTTTCAGTAAAGGTTCAGGTGTGTTTCAGTTAAAGTTCAGGTGTGTTTCAGTAAAGGTTCAGGTGTGTTTCAGTAAAGGTTCAGGTGTGTTTCAGTTAAAGTTCAGGTGTGTTTCAGTAAAGGTTCAGGTGTGTTTCAGTAAAGGTTCAGGTGTGTTTCAGTAAAGGTTCAGGTGTGTTTCAGTTAAAGTTCAGGTGTGTTTCAGTAAAGGTTCAGGTGTGTTTCAGTAAAGGTTCAGGTGTGTTTCAGTTAAAGTTCAGGTGTGTTTCAGTAAAGGTTCAGGTGTGTTTCAGTAAAGGTTCAGGTGTGTTTCAGTAAAGGTTCAGGTGTGTTTCAGTTAAAGTTCAGGTGTGTTTCAGTAAAGGTTCAGGTGTGTTTCAGTAAAGGTTCAGGTGTGTTTCAGTTAAAGTTCAGGTGTGTTTCAGTAAAGGTTCAGGTGTGTTTCAGTAAAGGTTCAGGTGTGTTTCAGTAAAGGTTCAGGTGTGTTTCAGTAAAGGTTCAGGTGTGTTTCAGTGAAGGTTCAGGTGTGTTTCAGTAAAGGTTGAGCTTGAGAACATTGTGATTGACGGCTGTCATAACTGTCTTTTATGAGCTGATATATATTGATGACAGATTAATCAATAACATCAATACTCTGCAGCTGTGATTGAGCCTCTGAGCTGTTGGAATATAAACTTTGTGTTTTGTGCGCCAGCTGCAGCAGCCGTCTCAGCAGGAAGTGGAGGACTTCCTGAATCAGGAGGACTTCCTGTGTGACAGCTCATCTCGCCGCAGCTCCACTAACAGTCTCTTCCTGAAGGCCATGGACGGCCGTCCTCGTCGCCGCAGGAGCCTGTACTCCCGCGCCGCCCGTGGTTCCGGCCCCCAGAGCCCTGACCCCCCCAACGGCCGCCGCGCCAGCTTGAAGCAGGACCCGGACGGGGAGGCCCCGCCCTTCCCTTCCGATGCTGCCGCCCACCGCCGCCCGTCCGCCACCGAGCTGCTGCTCGCGCCGCTCAAACAATTCGTCTCCCAGAGCCAAAAGGCCTTCGAGTACCTGAGCCCCAACTCGCCCGACGAGCCCGTCAACGCCTCGGCAGCCCCCGCCGACTGCTAAACCCAACGCTGCACTCCACCCTGATCCCTGACCAATCACTGCCTCCGGCCCCGCCCCCCGACCAATCACTGCCTCCGGCCCCGCCCCCTGACCACTCACTGCCTCCAGCCCCGCCCCCCGACCAATCACTGCCTCCGGCCCCGCCCCCCGACCACTCACTGTCTCCGGCCCCGCCCCCCGACCAATCACTGCCTCCGGCCCCGCCCCCCGACCAATCACTGCCTCCGGCCCCGCCCCCTGACCACTCACTGTCTCCGGCCCCGCCCCCCGACCAATCACTGCCTCCGGCCCCGCCCCCCGACCAATCACTGCCTCCGGCCCCGCCCCCCGACCAATCACTTCCTCTGCTCAGCGGCCGGACGTCTCTGCCTCCGCTGGTGTTAGTGAGCGTCTACACGTTCACCAACAGAGCAATCGGAAAGTTAGTTTAACGGCAGCAGACGTGACATCAGTGACTTCATATTTACTCTCCGTATAGTTTAACATGAGGCTCTTTTATTCTGTCAGATATTTAATGTTTAATGTAAAACAGCCTCAAGGAGAAAAACACAACCTATTATTACTGTTATTATTACTGTTATTATTATTATTATTATTATTATTATTATTACTATTATATTAAGAAAACAAAGCTGTTTTGGTCCTTGGGGCCACCGTACTCTCACCAGGTTTATATTGGCAGCAGCATGTTGAGTTGATGGTTTCCAGCAGGTCTGAATGTGTCGATGACGACGGTCTCAGATTGTCTGCATGAGTGAGACCTCTGACTGTTTGCAGTCTTTGTGCCGACTGAAACACGTCTTCAGTTCTTTGTTTTTGTGTTGAGGCCGAACTGCAAACCGACTCCAGCGATCAACTTCAGGCAAATAACGAGAGGCGACACGAGAGGCGTTTAAAAGAACTAAAACACAAGTTCACTACAAAAAGTTTTGATCTCAGACACAATAAACAGTAAAACTCCTTTAAAACGTTTCCGTCAGTGAAGTTAGTTTGTGGTGAGTCGATCTGAATGAACTGAAGCTTCAAACGTGTTCAGTTTTTCTTTTCTCTCATATTTAGAAACAGTTTGTTCTTTCTGCTCCTTTATTCTAAAACTGTTATAAATCCATATAAAAGTTATATTGTCAGAATATAATAAAGAGTTTGATCTGCTTCTGTTTGTTTCACTTTATTACATCAGCTTTTTATTTTATCCTTCGTCATTATAGAGATTAGAGTAGATATGACAAACTGATCATTGATTACATGACGATGGTTTACAGTCCGTGTGTCTATGTTATGAATTAATGAAATGGACACTATAAAGACAGATTTTATGTGTTTGTGTTCATCCCTCCAGCAGAATCAATAACAAGGCTGATGAACATCGTTCTTCATAAAGATCTTCCTCATGTGGTGTGATGATGATGATGGTGCAGAGCGCTGTCGAACACGTCAGCTGGGTTGAGATCTGGTGAATTCATAAAATATGATTCACATCATAGCGTCTGATATATACGCATCATCATCATGTATTTATAAATACAAACACTGCATTTGTTCCCGTGGAGGCAACAGTTCAGTAAGTGTCTGCTGTCAGTCAGCTGCTGAAGGCAGGTCAGAGGTCATCATCATGTCCTCTTCCTCCTCACTCAACAAAAGCAGAGGAGAGTGTCGTATCCACACCGACTCCGACCTGCGTTCAGCGTCTCCGTCCACAGAAACGCCTTCAGCCGGATGCAGCTGTGAATAGTTTGATGCCAAACATTTGCAGGCGAGTATTTTGCATTTTCATGTTGTTGCTGTGTAAAGACCTTTAAGCATGATAATATAATAATAAACATAAAGTTCATTCTAACTCAAGTGGAAGATGGAGTCCACACCACGACTAGAATAACACGGACAGTAGTGAACGATGTACTGAACACTGGCAGAGGGAGATGCTGAAGATGTTGGTGGATGTGGGGGCCAGCTGAGCTGCACAGTGGTTCAGTACAGCTGAACTGATCCTGTCCGGGCCTGCTGCTTTCCTCGTGGCCCACACCTCCTCCTCCTGGATGAGGAATGGAGGGGGTGGAGGGGGGGGCGGAGGAGAGTAGGGTGGGACTGAAGACTGTTCAAACCTATCATAGAACTCATTGAGCTTGTCTGGGAGATCAGGGTCAGTGTCAGGAATGGGGGAGGGACTTTTATTGTGGTTGGTCATTGTCTTTATTTTTTTCCAGTTGGTTCTAGTGTCATTAGGTGTAATTTGTTGTCCCAGTTTTATTGCATAATTTGATTTGGCTTTCCTTGTTGCAGATCTTAACTCATATTTTGTACTATTGTATTGATCCATATCTCCACTGATGAAGGTAGAGTTCTTTTTCTTGCGTAGGAGTTGAATGTCTTTGTTGAACCAGGGTTTGTTGTTGCTGTGGGTTTTCACTGTTTTGGTGGGGATACACATCTCCACACAGAAGTTGACGTATGACGTCACAGTGTCCGTGAGCTCATCGAGGCTGCTTGCACCTGTACTAAATATCTCCCAGTCAGTACACTTGAAGCAGCCTCTCAGAGTTTCCTTGGCAGATGTAGTCCAGGATTTGATGGGTTTGGATGTTGTATTGGTGGATTTGAGTTTCTGTCTTTATTTCGGGATGAGGAGCAGCATTGCATGGTGGGACCTTGCCAGCGGAGCCCTCGGGAACGAATGGTAAGCTTCATTGATGGTAACATAGCAGTGGCCGAGTATGTTGGATCCTCTGCTGGGGCATGCCACCTGTTGTTTATAGTTTGGAGGTTCGGTGGACAGGTTTGTGTGGTTGAAGTCGCCAAGTGCAATTACTGCTTCATTGGGATGGGAGTTTTCCACAGAGGAGATGAAGGTGGCTGATTCTGTGATTGCTATGTAGCATTAGCCGTCAGTGGGATGTAAACACCGACTATAACAACAGATGCAAACTCTCTGGGAGGGTAGGAAGGTCTACATTTAACACTGATGTATTCCAAGTGAGGGGAACAGGAGCTGTTTATCACAGTAGTGTTGGTACACCAGCGTTCATTAATTATGAAACAGATACCACTGCCTTTGGTTTTCATTGATAGCTTGGCTTACCTGTCAGCTCAGTAGAGTGACAGGTGGGGTTACCGCTGTGTGGTCCAGCCAAGTCTCAGTCAGGCAGATGGCAGAGCAGTCTTTGTAATTCTTGTTGGTTTGGATTAAAAGAAAGAGTTTGTCGGTTTTGTTCCGGAGGGATCTCACGTTAGCCAGCAGCAGTGCAGGTAGTGGTGGCCGGTATGGGCGCCTCCTGAACCTGGAGAGAACACCAGCACGCCGTCTTCTCCGGTCTGGTTGTTGCCTCCGGAGGTTGGGTAGCCAGGTGAGGAGTTGGTGGCTAGTATCTCCACAGGTGACGTTGGTGGAGCGTGTTGTTCCGAGGCTGGGATCAGATCGACTCTTAGGGATAGTAGCTCCCGACGTGTGTACATGAACAGACATGATGATTTCCTGACATATAACATAGACACAGTAGTAGAGCTTGTACCGTGGCGAGCCTCACGACCGCCAGCTTACACCTTAAAAAAGATTATAATGTGTTTATTCTTCAGTTACTCTGCAGCAGGGGTTATTTGGTGTCTCTAAATAGTCTTCTTTTGCAAGACGCCCTTTAGAAAAACATGTAAAATATCCATTTTCTATGTTATTGTTATTAAATTTGAACTCAGACTAGGTAAGGCCCCATGCTGTGGTCCCATTGTGTTTTCCAGCTAATAAGTCCCAGCTGTAGTTCATCTGCAGGCGTCTGTTTGTAAAAAAATATTCAGGCGGAAATAAAAACCTTCTACTTCAGTCTGCTCAAACTTCTTTCAAACTATGTAGAGTTATGGTCTTTCTCCACCTCCCTACACTCGTATTTTGAGTGTAATTCATTTGCCAGAAAAGAGACAAAACACACAATAAACAAAGCTAAAGATGATTTGACTGACTTCCTATAGATATTGCAATAATATCGTTATTGTGAATTGTTTTTGCCACAATAATCTGATATCATGACAGCCCTAACATATATATATAATGTGTATATATATATACAGTACTGTGCAAAAGTTTTAGGCACTAAGAGTAAAGTGAGAATGCTTATAAAAATATGGCTATAAATTGTTTTAATTCATCAATTAACTTCTTACCAAATTGAGTAAACAGCAGAAACTTAAATGAAATCAATATTTGCTGTGAGCAGCTTTGCCTTTAAAACAGCAGCAGTTCTCCTCGGTTCACTTGAACAGTGTTTCATGGTAACTTGCAGGCAGGTTGTTGTAACCATCCTGGAGGAAGAATCTTCTTCTGTGGATTTATTATTTAGAACATCTCAGTTGCTTCTTCATGTTAATCCCAGATTGATGGGATGATGTTGAGATCAGGGCTCTGTGGGGGTCAAACCATCTGCTGCTGAAAATAGTTCTTTATGACTCTAGCCGCATGCTCGGGGTCACTGTCATGTCATCAATACATTTGGGACCAATCAGACGCCTCCCTGATGGTATTGCATAACGGATAAGAATCTAAACATCTAGAGTGCCTAAAACTTTTGCACAGTACTATATATATATATATATGTATATATTTGTATATATACATATATATATATATATATGTATATATACACACACATATATACGTTTTTTTAAGTAAGTAAGGTAAGTTTTTTTTACCGCAGCTCCACTGGGGCAGCTGGAGTTGAGGGACTTGCTAAATGGCACCTTAGTGGTGGTAATGAGGGAGGTGTGAGTTATCTCGCCGGTCCGGGAATTGAACCATCAAACCTCCAGTCAGAAGCTCACTTCTCTGACCTTTAGGCCACCACTGATCTGAAATGGACCTTGAGTTCAGGTTTTGCTGTAAATGAACCAGACTTTTTTTTCATGCTTTAATAACTTTAATCACAAAGTGGAACATTGGCTCAAACCCACAGATGGCCCTGCTTCAAGGTCCTGAAGGGTCCTGGAGGGTCCTGGTGGGTCCTGGGGGGCTCTGGAGGGTCCTGGAGGGTTCTGGAGGGTCCCGCGGGGTCCTGAGGGGTCCTGGAGGCTCCTGGACTCTCCTGCAGCAGTTGGGGACAGTCGGGTCTGTGTATGAGGACTGTGGTGAGTGATTGTTCCTGGAGGCTGCCGGGCAGCGGTGAGGAGGCAGAGTGGAAGGAGGCTCCGCCGTCGGACTCGTCGGACCCGGGTCGGTCCTGGTCGGTCATGTCTGCTTCACTGACAGCAGCCAGCGTGGGAAAAACACACAATATGGAATAGGATAGGAACAGGAAAACCAGGTCAAATATATTATACTGTATACAGCAGCTCCTCCTACTTCCTGGTCACATGTTCACGCCTTCTTTTAGATTCCTGAAACTGTCTCATGTGTTATTTTATATTAACATTTACCCAGAATAACATTAAAATGGAAAAAAACAAGGAATAAATAGATAAAATTATATTTTAGAAATCAGGATAATCTGATCATAATTTACTAACGACTGAAAATCTAAAATGTTAAAAGCCGAAATGGAAGAAAATGAAAAAATAAAACTGTAACTTATATTAAATAATTAATTTTCTAACATTTCAATTTAAACTTTTACATTTATCAATTTTTCAATTTCCATTTTTAATTTCACTTTTAATTTTCAGATTTTTATTCAGATTTGTTATTTCAGTTTTTTCGTGTAATTATGTGATTATCATGATAAAATATGAACAGTTTATTTGGATCAGTGTATTTTTGGTATTTGAAGTTTCCCTTCAGGGAAAAAAAAACAAAAAATCCAACAAATGTTCATTTTTAAATCTAAACGTAATAAACAATAATATCTGTTTTCCTTTGGTTTGAATTTTGTTTGAACTTATTGAAATGTTTAAATGAAGACCTGATCTCAGAGCTGCTGTCTCTCTCTCCATCCTTCGCTCTCATGTGACTCTCGGAGCGCTCAGACGGTCTTCGGCGTGTTGCCATGGAAACCCTCCTCTTCATCAGCATCAGGGATGAAGGCTCAGCGATGTGCGTCGAGTTCAGAGCGGATGTCAAACTCTGCTGCTCATCATCGCTGGAGTCTCTGAAAGGAAGTTGAACAGAAAGAACTAATAAATGTAATTAATAATTACCTTTATTATGTTTCCTGCTGGGAGACAAACTCTGTGTTCAGGTCAGAAAAGGAGTTTTAGTTTGTTAAAGAAATCTACAATATGAAGATCATCACCTGAAAACAAACCTGGAAGAATCATAAATTAGTCAAAAATTAACTTTCAGCTCAGAGTAACTAAGCTGAGCCTCAGACAGGAAACTCACCTTTAGGTAAAGCAGGTGAAACTCCTGAAATCTGCAGATACTTTCTTTGTATTTATATTTATTTTTTACCAGATCCTCCTGTTTACATTCTCACACATATTCAAATGTCTATTCAGCATCTGAAACTGCCTCGTGTCATATAAATACTTGTATTGAGGATATTTTATTCAGATTTCTTGTTAAACAGTGTTTAGTTTTAATGTCAAGATGTGTTTTTTCTTTCTCTCACTTCTTTTCTAGTGAAGCTTTTTATTTGTATTGTCTGTCTTATGTCTTTATTGGGATCATGTACAGTGTTAAACATTAATGTTTCATCTGCAGTCGCTTCAGCAGGTCACATTTAAAACATATAACAGCAAAACACACACAGGACACATAATACAAAATACAAAGCTACACACATCAGCACATCACACACACACAATGTCAACTAGAAATTACTAATGTAAACAAAACTCAGAGGTTACAGAGCTGAGTGGTTTTTAGCAGATTTTTTAATTTGGTTTTGAATGTACTGATTGAACTACAGTTCTTCAGATCATCAGGTAAACGTTCACTGAGTTGTGGCTTCACAGAGAAAGCTGATGTCTAAATGCAGTGTGATGAAATGGATCTAAATCTATAGAGGATATTCTGGAGGATCTAATAGAACTTACTGAGCGAGTGAACACAAAGTCACATAGTGGAGGACACCAAGATATTTAAAATCAGTAACTATGTCAATTTTTTCACCTTTGATGAGAATATCAGTGTGAGGAGGTTGTACCAATGTGTGATCCTTTCCAATGCAATTATTAGTTCATCAGCCGCTAACTCAGCTGTTTTTGCATGTGTGTACACAATAATGTCATCTGCATACATTTGTAGTTCTACATCATGACACTGTTGAGGGAGATCATTAATATATAGGCTAAATAATAGGAAAATCAAATCAAATAAAATATCCATCCAAATCCAGTTTTCCTCCTGATTGGCTGTCAGGAAGTTTCACTCGGCCAATCAGAGCTGCAAACATTAGTCGATCATAAAGCTGCTGCTTGCAGACGTTCATGTGGTTGTTTCTTTTCTCCTTGCAGTACGTTTAAATAGTTTCAGACCTCCTGACAGCTGGCAGTGACTGAACTGAGTATTTATTGTGTTTGTATTAACTGCATCAGCTGTTTCAGTGTTTGTGTCCAGCTGCTGCAGATGGAAATAAAGCAGCTGCTTCTGTGTGTGACAGCAGCACGTCTTCATCAAATTTTCAGTCACAGAAATATGAGACATTTTCCTGAGAACTTCCTTCCTGGTGAAACTCTTGTGTATGTGACACTCACAGCTCCTCCTCGCCGTCTTCCTGGAAGGTCTGAGGTCGCACACAGACGACACACGTGTTTCCCAAACTGTGGAAACATGGCCGACAGTACACACCTGTAACATGCACATGAGAGGTGAGCAACATCTGGAATGTGACACTGATGCAGAAATGCAATGCAATGTGTAAAGTCCTTAAAACATCATGAACATAAACATAACTGTGTGACATCATAGCTTAAGAGTGACAGACAAGACGAAATATTTACATGAAGCTGTTTCACCCTGTTGGACTGACAACAGATATCTGCTACAGCTGTAACATCCACCTAGTTTACAGGAAACAGCCAACCAATCACAACCCTGTTACACTAATGAGAGTGTAACCCAGGTCATAAAGAGTTAACAACACGGAAGTGCCTCAGCCAATCAGAGTGCAGGTTACACAGCGTACGCTGGTCAGACACTGGGTGACACTGTTGAGAGAGGACGGGCTGCTGAACCGTAAAAATATAACTCAGAAAAACAGCAAAAACACCGTATAATGTTGTCAAAGCAGAACGTTAACAGCCTGCACTTTGTTGTAAGCTTGTAGATGTGTGTGTGCATGTGTGTGTGTGTGCGTGTGTGTGTGTATGAGTGTGTGAGAGGCTGCTCACTGAAACCTGAGTGACACAGAGGAACTCTTGAATTGGTGAGTTGTAGTAAAAGTCAACAATTAAATGCTGTGCCACATGATGCTAAGCTAAGCTGGCTAGCTCAAGTGGAAGGGCCTAAAACTACCAAAAGTGCATTTAGTGTATCTATCACGCCCCAACCCCCAGCACCACTATCACGCTAAACCCCCAGCACCACTTTCATGCTCAACCCCCAGCACCACTATCACGCTAAACCCCCAGCACCACTTTCATGCTCAACCCCCAGCAGCACTTTCATGCTCAACCCCCAGCACCACTATCACGCTCAACCCCCAGCACCACTTTCATGCTCAACCCCCAGCACCACTATCACGCTAAACCCCCAGCACCACTTTCATGCTCAACCCCCAGCACCACTATCACGCTAAAACCCCCAGCACCACTTTCATGCTCAACCCCCAGCACCACTATCACGCTAAACCCCCAGCACCACTTTCATGCTAAACCCCCAGCACCACTTTCATGCTAAACCCCCAGCACCACTTTCATGCTCAACCCCCAGCACCACTATCATGCTCAACCCCCAGCACCACTTTCATGCTCAACCCCCAGCACCACTATCACGCTAAACCCCCAGCACCACTTTCACGCTCAACCCCCAGCACCACTTTCATGCTAAACCCCCAGCACCACTTTCATGCTAAACCCCCAGCACCACTATCACGCTAAACCCCCAGCACCACTTTCATGCTAAACCCCCAGCACCACTATCACGCTAAACCCCCAGCACCACTTTCATGCTAAACCCCCAGCACCACTTTCATGCTAAACCCCCAGCACCACTATCACGCTCAACCCCCAGCACCACTTTCACGCTCAACCCCCAGCACCACTATCACGCTACACCCCCAGCAGCACTTTCATGCTCAACCCCCAGCACCACTATCACGCTCAACCCCCAGCACCACTTTCATGCTAAACCCCCAGCACCACTTTCATGCTAAACCCCCAGCACCACTATCACGCTAAACCCCCAGCAGCACTTTCATGCTCAACCCCCAGCACCACTATCACGCTCAACCCCCAGCACCACTTTCATGCTCAACCCCCAGCACCACTATCACGCTAAACCCCCAGCACCACTTTCATGCTCAACCCCCAGCACCACTATCACGCTAAAACCCCCAGCACCACTTTCATGCTCAACCCCCAGCACCACTATCACGCTAAACCCCCAGCACCACTTTCATGCTCAACCCCCAGCACCACTATCACGCTCAACCCCCAGCACCACTATCACGCTAAACCCCCAGCACCACTATCACGCTAAACCCCCAGCACCACTATCACGCTAAACCCCCAGCACCACTTTCATGCTAAACCCCCAGCACCACTTTCATGCTCAACCCCCAGCACCACTATCACGCTAAACCCCCAGCACCACTTTCACGCTCAACCCCCAGCACCACTTTCATGCTAAACCCCCAGCACCACTTTCATGCTCAACCCCCAGCACCACTATCACGCTAAACCCCCAGCACCACTATCACGCTAAACCCCCAGCACCACTTTCACGCCCAACCCCCAGCACCACTTTCATGCTCAACCCTCAGCACCACTATCACGCTAAAACCCCCAGCACCACTTTCATGCTCAACCCCCAGCACCACTTTCACGCTCAACCCCCAGCACCACTTTCATGCTAAACCCCCAGCACCACTATCACGCTACACCCCCAGCACCACTATCACGCTAAAACCCCCAGCACCACTTTCATGCTCAACCCCCAGCACCACTTTCATGCTCAACCCCCAGCACTACTATCACGCTAAACCCCCAGCACCACTATCATGCTAAACCCCCAGCACCACTATCACGCTAAAACCCCCAGCACCACTATCACGCTAAGCCCCCAGCACCACTATCACGCTAAAACCCCAGCACCACTATCACGCTAAACCCCCAGCACCACTATCACGCTAAAACCCCCAGCACCACTATCACGCTAAGCCCCCAGCACCAGTCTCACAATCCAAAATCCCAGACTCTGACTTTACTCTTTATTTTTTTACTTGACTTGGAAAAGACATTTACCTCCTTCATTCTTCTTCAAACACATTCCCTGTGCCTGAGGATGGACTGAGTCATAACCAGTCGACTGAGTATTCATATTATTGATATGGTGTATTGGTGCCTTGGTTAAAGTGATTTTGTTATTGCTGGAGCAGTGATTGGTGAACTGTTGTAAGGTTGAAGTGTGTTGTAAAGTGATAATACTGAACAGGGAATTGTTCTAATATTGGTACATAACTAACGTTGGATCCAAATATTGAGAATTGAGATTATCTATAGAAGGCTGCACCCAGTCAAACAGAAAAGTAGTTGAAAAGAACTCAGGTTCAAAACCAAAAGAAAAAAGTGACAGAAGAAATAATTTGTTGCTGAATTGAAACTAAGATGTCTTTGTGGAATTTAATTATTCACTGAACTTAAAGTTATTTAATTTATTTTGTTTGTTTTCAAAAATAATACACGGTACCAGTTTACAAATAGCAATTTCTGCTTCCTGTTGGAATCTGGTTTCCTCTGATTCTGGCCCAAAATTATTACAATCCTTCATAAATATTAACGTTAGGAGCCGAGTAATACAAGAGATCATTAACCATTAATGTAACAAAACAACAGTCAGCTGAGAAACATGTCTGATAAAGTGTCAGTGTCACACACACACACACAAACACACACACGCGTGTCTCGATGTCATTTAATCAAATAGAAACGTTTCTGTCAGACTTTAAAAACTCGTTTGGTATGTGTGTCGGCCTTCAGTCGTCATGGGGATGACTCCTGTTGAAACTGTCTCACCTGGACACTGTGGGACGTCACAGATGACCATGTTGTCCTCCTCTGGCCACGCCCCCTCACCACAGGCCCGACAGCTGACCGACGACAGACCCAGCAGGTCACACAGGTGAGGTCCTCCAGGTAACCTGACAGAGAGGAATAACTGTTTGTGGGAGATGTTTCCCTGCAATACCACAAGTGTCCAGTAGGCAGCAGAGCTGAGCAGCTCTCACATATATGAATATCTGCAGCAGGATGATGATGTCATTAGTTTGCAGGTATTTTCTCATAAACTAAAGTACTTCTGACCACATGATGATGCTGGACGACCAAAGATCCATCCTGAGTGGAGCATGAACCCCCCCCCCCCCCCCCCTCCCACCCCATGTTTCCAGTCTCTGCACCAATGCAAGAAAAAACAAAACTCCGGTCTGATGTACCGTAACATGAGAGTTTCAAAATGACCTCCTCCTCTTCTTCTTCCTCCTCCTCCTCCTCCTCCTCCTCGGCTCCTGTATGCAGACCTCCGCAGGGCTTTCCCCACCGTCCTCCTCTGATCTAGGATCAGCTGATGGAGGAACTGGATCCTCTCCTGAAACACAAACAACCAAACATCTGGTCAGCATCCTCCTCCACCCAGCAGACACTCTTTATATATTCTGCTGCTGCCGCGGAGCCTCTGAGCAACACATGAACCCTGTTCAGACTGTGTGAAGCAGCTTCGGACGGACGAGTCAGAGGAGTTACAGACAGTTTGTTCTCACTCGTCACATACTGAAGCTTGGTGAGGACCACTTGGCGTCTCTTTTTAACACATTGGGTTCCCCTTTAGTGTTATTGTTCAACGTGCAGGGTCGTCTGACAGACTTCTATAGTCTTCTATAGTCCTCTATAGACTTCTATAGTCCTCTATAGACTTCTATAGTCTTCTATGGACTTCTATAGTCCTTTATAGACTTCTATAGTCTTCTACAGACTTCTATAGTCCTCTATAGTCTTCTACAGACTTCTATAGAACTATATAGAAGTCCTAGTACCTGTGGTGGAGAGATCCAGATGATTTGTGATGTGTGATGCCTATGCTTTCTTTTTCTAATGAAGAATAAAAACCACAGATCTTCAACTCCAGTGTGTTTCACTAACTGCACATCACAATGCAGATACATATATAATATATATAACATATATAATATAAACAACATATATACCTGCTCTCTGTATATACATATATAATACAACATATGTAACGTATATACCTGCTCTCTCTCTGGATGGTATGAGGAACAGACGAGTCGTCTGCAGCGCTGCATGAATCCTCCGCTCAGAGACACGAGCAGAGCCAGACCCAACAGGATCCCTGCAACACAGAACAG
>NC_058113.1:35335628-35375628 GCF_914725855.1 Thunnus albacares
TAACTGAAGCGTGTAGATGAAGGTAACTGAAGCGTGTAGATGAAGGTAACTGAAGCATGTAGATGAAGGTAACTGAAGCATGTAGATGAAGGTAACTGAAGCGTGTGGTTGAAGGTAACTGAAGCGTGTGGTTGAAGGTAACTGAAGCATGTAGATGAAGGTAACTGAAGCATGTAGATGAAGGTAACTGAAGGATGTAGATGAAGGTAACTGAAGCGTGTAGATGAAGGTAACTGAAGCGTGTAGATGAAGGTAACTGAAGCATGTAGATGAAGGTAACTGAAGCATGTAGATGAAGGTAACTGAAGGATGTAGATGAAGGTAACTGAAGCGTGTAGATGAAGGTAACTGAAGCGTGTAGATGAAGGTAACTGAAGCATGTAGATGAAGGTAACTGAAGCGTGTAGATGAAGGAAACTGAAGCATGTAGATGAAGGTAACTGAAGCGTGTAGATGAAGGAAACTGAAGCGTGTAGATGAAGGTAACTGAAGCATGTAGATGAAGGTAACTGAAGCATGTAGATGAAGGTAACTGAAGGATGTAGATGAAGGTAACTGAAGCGTGTAGATGAAGGTAACTGAAGCGTGTAGATGAAGGTAACTGAAGCATGTAGATGAAGGTAACTGAAGCGTGTAGATGAAGGAAACTGAAGCATGTAGATGAAGGAAACTGAAGCATGTAGATGAAGGAAACTGAAGCGTGTAGATGAAGGTAACTGAAGCGTGTAGATGAAGGTAACTGAAGCATGTAGAGGAAGGTAACTGAAGCGTGTAGATGAAGGTAACTGAAGCGTGTAGAGGAAGGTAACTGAAGCGTGTAGAGGAAGGTAACTGAAGCGTGTAGATGAAGGTAACTGAAGCGTGTGGACTGACCTCAGGAAGGAGCAGGCAAGCAGGACGAGGCCTCCATATGCCAGCGGCTTGCTCAGCTTCTGAAACACCTGAAGCTCTGATGACACCTCCTCCATGATGTCCTGGGTCACCTGCTGCAGAGAACGGCTGCTGTTGGCGTCCAGGTCAAAGGTCACAGAGGCCGAGATGTTGAAGTTAAACTCCCGCTTCATTTGCTCAAATGCTGCGATGGTGGCTGAAAGAAGAGTCAGACTCAGCGGCCTGCTGACAGTTTATAAAGCTTGAAACAGAGAAATAAAGAACTCACGAGCTGCCAGACGAGTTTTCAGAACGCTGGCGATGTAGGACGGGATGATGCAGAAGAGCTCGCCCACTGAAGGAGGCAGACAGAGAAAATACGTTTATAAAAGATGACCGGGGCATCTTTTAATATTCATATTTAATATGTCTGTAATCAAATCAAGAGGAAGTCATTCTGCAGTTACTCATGTTGGAGTTTTTAAAGCTGATTCTGATTCATTTTTGACTAAATATCTTAAAAACTTGAAAATGTGTAATTTAAATAACAAAATGTATTAAATTAAATTAATAATGAAATAAATTGTGTAATATTTTGCTCATTTGACGTCAGTATTTCTAAAATCTGCAACTAATGATTGTTTTAATTACTGATTAATCTGTTGGTTATTTTACATTTTATTTTAGTTTATATATTACATATAATTTATTTTATATATTATAAAATGAATTAAATCAGTCAAGTTGTGTTTTAATCTCATAATTAACAGATGAATCAGATTAGACTTTATTCTGAGATTCTCTTTTTGTGAAATCTTGCTCACAAACAGGAAGACGGTTTGTTAAAGAAAGGAAAAGGATCCTAAATTTCCCATAATGCACCGGTATCACTGGTCCACATCAGACCTGCTTTACGGACCTGAAGGAGCACTTCATCCAGTTAGAGGTGGAGCTGCAGCAGAAACTCTTACAGCAGCGACAAATGGAAAAGATGAGAACAGTGACTTAAACAAAAGTCAGATTGGATTCCTTCCAAATTATAGAACAGCTGACAACAGTTTCATCCTCCGCACACTAACTGATAAATATGTCAATCAAAATAAAGACACAATTCATACATGCTTTTGATTCAGTCTGGCCTGAGGGATTACTGTTTAAACTAACAGGAAGTGGTATAGGGGGGAAGTCTTTTAATGTAATTAAATCAATATATGAAAATAACATGTTGGCTGTCAGAATTGGAGATGAACACACCGACTTCTTCCCACAGGGTAGAGGGGTGAAGCACGGCTGCAACCTCAGCCCACCCTCTTCAATACTGATATTAATGAACTGACATTGTTATTAGAACAATCGGCAGCACCTGGTCTCAGTCTTCAAGACTCAGGAATCAAGTGTGTGTTTTATGCAGATGACCTGGTCATACTGTTTCCTACTAAAGAAGGTCATCAGCAGAGCCTGGAGCTTCTCCATTAGTACTGTCACACCTGGACCCGACAGTCAACATGAAGAAGACAAATTATCACCTTCCAAAAAAGATCAAGGTTACAGAGAAATGACCCAACATTTAAATAGGTGGGACCCACATAGAACAAACAGATACCTAAACTTACCGAGGTTTACAAATGTTTCCACAGGAAATGTCTGCTCTGCTGTGAAGGAACTCAAAGAGACGGCTTTCTATGCCATCAAGCATTCTCTTCAAATCCAAATTCAAATTAAAACATGGCTCAAAACATTTAAATCAGTTATAGAATCGACTGCATTGTATGGCAGTGAGAAATGGGGCCCCTTACTACAAAATGACTGAAACCCTGCATGCAGAGTTCTGCAAAAGTATTGTCCAAGTACAAAGAAAACCCCCAAACTCTGCATGCAGGGCTGAATGAGGTCAATGTCCTTTACTTCTAGTATTCAGAAAAGATTCTGGAGCCATATTAAGAAGAGCAACGCTGCCTGTTACAGTTATAAAGCTCCTGCCTGCCAAGAGTTGAACATAGAGAGGAATCCCCTCAGCCAACTGGTGCTGAAGCTGGCTGACCTTTCACCTTCTGACATCACAAACCCCAGCTGACCTCAGAGCAGTTACACTCTCAATCAGACCTAATTATAACTAAAGAAAGAGACATCACTGATTGGAACGATATTACACGCTCACCACCTAAACAGACAGCACACTGTGGCAGACTACCGAACCACAGGAACTGCTGAGAACCTGAGAAACACCAACAGTGTTCAGACTGAGTGACCATAGTGCTGCAACAGAGAAGGACCGACACAGGCAGACCTGCCCAGAGACGACAGGCTGTGCTGTCACGACACAATTACACTTTCTAACACGATATAAAGACTGAGACAGATATGAGGGAGGAATCCTGAAGTCTGACAGAAAGGAAGAACTGAGCCGTCGTTCTGGGGGAAAGTGTTGGCTGCTAAATATGACATTTCCTGCCATAACAAAGAGACATCCAGTAAGATATCGACATACAGACAGATAGACATTTATTAATATAGTTGTAACACGTTCTACTTACTGCCACCATCTCCTTTTTATTTATGGATTAATGGCTGTCTTGTTTTATCCCCACTGTTAACATCTTTTATTTTATGTTAAAGGACCAGTGTGTAGGATTTAGTGGTATGTAGCAGTGAAGGTGCCCCCCCCCCCCTCATTCTGAGTGTGTGGGAGAACCTGCGATGGCTCAAGAACCATTGTTTGGTTTGTCCATTCTGGGCTACTGTAGAAACATGGCGGCTCCGTGGAAGAGGACCTTTGTTAAGATGTTTGTTAATTTTATTCCTAAACATTGTCTTTCATAATCATAATTGTGCTTTGGCAGCACATGTCAGATGTCACGCCAATGACGCCTGTTGAATTGAACTGAATCAAATTGAAAAGTCTCTTTCAGTAGAACATGACATCACTGTGACATCATCAGGCCACAGATGACATCATACAGCTTTCACAGGCTGAACAAACATGAGAAGTAAACTCGCGTTCATGTGTGAATCAGTGTAATGCTCCTTTAAAGTCCTCCCAGCACATAGTGTCAGTGAACGTACCACGGGCGAGCTGGCAGAGCGGCAGGAAGCCGTCGATGATGTCACAAAGGAAGTTGAACTCTCCCAGCAGGTCGGAGCAGTCGGCTCGAGCCTCAGCGAATACCGCCCGGCACTTCCTGTACGGAGAGCCCAATTTGGCGTTGCACACGTCTCCGATGTCCACCAGGAAGTGCAGAACGTTCCTAAGAGTGCGAGCTGGTCAGAGGTCAGAGGTCAGAGGTAAATACACTGTGCAGGAGGATTTACTGTATACTTGCCTAAATGTATCCACACAAACAGTGTTCAGTGTTGGTAAGTAAACTGCGGCCAATCATGTTTCAGACTTTAAGGTTTGTTCCCAGACTTCAGTCTTTCTGGTGCAGCCGTCTCCCGGGCAACAGCAGTGCCTCCATAAAACAGCAGAGCAAAGCTGCCTGAAGACAAACTGCACATAAGATATGAAAGGTTCTCACCAACATGGCGGACGCTGTCAGTCAGAGCATGGATGAGGTTGTGAACTCTTCCTGCCACTAAGACGGCGTTACTGCTGATCTCTATGATTCTGTCCAACACCGCTGCAACAGGAACAGCGACAGAAGCTTCAGACACTGAAACACGTAAACTTGCTGTTGCTGGTTGGTCACATTTTTAAATGTAGACTGAAACTAAACATGAACACAAAAACAAACACAAAAATGCAATAATTTCAGCAGTAACAGCAGTATTTTTTGAAGTATCAAGTATTTGCAGTATTTGCAGTATTTGCAGTATTTGCAGTTGTGTCCTCTGAAGTGGGCGGGTCTTACAGAAGAGGGGCGTGGCTGCTCGCTGCAGCAGCTCCTGCGTCTGATTGGCTGCCAGCTCGGCTCCACACAGCAGGCTTGCAGCAGCTCGTTCTGTGTTTTCCAGCGTGTTGCTGAGTGGAGCGGCGAGCAGCAATGACACGCTGAGGAATAGCAGGAAGCTCCTCCCCTGAGCTGGAACACACACACACTGATTGGCTGATCACATCTATGTGTACGGTAGCCCCGCCTCCCACTGTATGTAGCTGTGCCTCTATGTGTAGCCCCGCCTCCCACTGTGTGTAAACTAAACGCGTCCTGACGTCATGCTACAGTCTCCACCTGGAGGAAGGGATCTGTGTGAAACCTGACAGGTGACTCACCTGAGCACAGCGAGGGCAGCATGACCATGATGTCGGCCCGGATGTCAGCAGACAGCCCCATCCCGAATGCCGCCATGAAGGCGACAGCCAGTGTGCTGTACACGCACAGCCATAGCGGCTGCTTCTGCAGGAAGAGCACCATGACGCCATACAGAGACGCCAACAGCAGCCCGCAGACAAATGCCACCAGGCTCCGCCCTGCCTCCATCAGGTGACCTCTGACCTTCCCCCTTCCGCTGAGACGACGGTGTCCTGCTGATCTGTGGAGGGAAACACCACTGTGTTAACATGTGGGGACTGCCAGCAAGATGGTGGACAGGGCACGCAATCAGTTTTAAGCTCCATTCGTTTGGTCCCAAACTTTGACCCAAATCTCATAATTCAACTTTCTACAATTCACCGACATCGTTGTAATTCTACGAAGAACAAAGAAGTCCAATAAAGACAACATCAGTTAGCAACAATAATGATTTCCCTGCACTCAGGATAGCTTACGCTAACATGGAAAACAAGTTAGCATTCCACAACTATGCTACAAGTGCTGCAGCTGTGGCTGTGGCTGGTTGCTATGGCAACTTCGAAGTCAAGCATAGCTAGCACTAGTGGCTCGAGCACAAGAGGCAGCAGAGACTGAGTTGATGTTTTAGCTGCCATCAGAGATCTGGATAACAAGGTGGAAGATTTTGGGAAATGTTTGCCAGCAAGGTGGGACAACATGTGGATCTGGATTCAGTTGGAATCAAATGCAAGTCCAGTGTGGAAGCGCTGGAACAAGAACATTCAGACCTTAAAAAAAGAAAATGCTGCACTAAAAGAAAGAGTGCTCAAAGTAGAAGTGTAACAACGCCGTTGGAACTGGAGACTCTCAGGTCTCAAGGAACAAGAAGGAAACCTCACAATGGAATGAAAAGATTGTAGATGTTGTCGATGGAGGATGGAGTCGCCAGGTAATCATGCAGTTTGCAGTATAGAACCAACCAAAGACTCACCTGTGTGTAAGGAACAAGGTCTTCACTTCGTGCAGGATTTAAGAAGGAGGATTGGCAGGCAAGAGAACAACTGTGGCTGAAAATCAAGCCAGCTAGATGGCTGGGTAAGGCACATCGCAGTAACTGATGGATGTGTAGTAAAAACTTAGAGTTTTCAAAGTCTGATGGAAAATCATTTCAGTATTCAGTTGGTAAACAAATGTTACTTTATGACATTCACTATTGCTCTGCCATTGCTACCAGTTCACTCATTGGCAATAAAAAACATTAATACATGTAAATTGCTTCACAATTCTACATATAAAACCTTTATATTCATTTATTCTCTGAAATCAATGGTGGAAAATTGCTAAGGATAATAATGCATTGTTTGAAGTCATTGATGTGTTTGGAGCTCTGTTTGTTGTTGATATTCTGATGTTCTTGAAGTTGTTGCATATTTTCAGAATACTAGTTAAGGTTAAGCTTATCTGAATAAGATGTCAGTGCTCTGAGGCTGAGTGCCCTCATCTGACAGCCTGTTACAGGGTCATCAGTACCTCCAAACACCTAGTTTACACAGACATTCTGTTGCTATCCGGCTGTCAGGCATTCCTGACATAATAGGCCTAAAACATGTTGATACAACGGCAGCTGGTGATTATAGAAGCCAGGCTGAATATTGGTCAGCAGGCTAAGTGTGTAGATTTTGGGGATCCATTGGATACCTCGGTCAGAGGTAGAGGACAGCCGCCTGCCAGGTGTCAGTTAGAACAGACAGAAACCATTACAGTTCTCAAACTGTCTCATTTCACAGACAGGTACTGCTGGAAACTCATGTTTACGCATAACTTCACCCCACATCAAACACGTGCTATGTGATGGAAAATCTCTCTCTACTACTCTACAGCATCTCTGGTCAATAACACATCTAACTAATGATCTGTGATACTGGCTATGTTCTGAAAACACTCAGTGCTCAGCTTGAGAAAGTGATCAAAGCGATCGCTGTTTCAGACCAAAGTCCAAAACACAGATAAACAGTCATGTGTGATCGATTTAATGGTCATGATTTTCTGGCTGAGAATAATTCAAATGTAATCACCTGAACAATATATTGAACCAATACGATCAAATAGAAACTCCATCATCCAACTGTTTTCAGGGACAGACATTAAGAGATGGAGAACTAACTGACTCTAACCCTGATCCTGTAAGCCACAAGACAATCCATCCATCCAATGAACCGCTGAGACTGAGACTCACAATAACTGCAGCTTTTGTGAGACTGAAACTGAAACTACTGATTGTCTGTTTGTCCAGGGTTAGGGTTAGGGTTAGGGTTAGGGTTTGTGAGGATTTGCAGGTCTGGCTGCTCCTCTCAGCAGAGAAAACACTGTTTGGTATTAACATGAAGGGCATTAAAGGAAGGCTGACTTATGGCAGGTCGCTCAACACTTCTGAGAAGTGTTGCTCAACAGAAATTAAAGAGTCGCACAATGTTTTCAATTTATGCTTTGGGGAAAGGATTCAGTCGTCTCGAAATTAAACCCTTTTTTCAGTTTTTAGAAAGGACCTCATGGACAATCATCTTACTACTTAAAAGGATAGTTCATATTTTGTGAAGCAGGGTTGCATGAGGTAGTTATCCATAACCAGTGTATTACCTGCAGTAGATTTGGATCAGCACCCCCCAGTTTAGAGAAGCAGGCAGGAGTACCAGCATGGAAGCAAAGTGCTGCTGCAACATAAATCAGTGCTCAGCATGCGAAGGAATACAGAAGTTCTACGGTTGAGAAAATGTAGTGCCAAAGGAAAAGGCTGATGAGATGAAGCGCTGAAAATATTATATAGCGACACTCAAACTGATGTTGATTTTTTTAGGTGCTGGTTTCCCATTCACAGTACTCCTACCTGCTTCTCCAAACTGGGAGCGTGCCGCCACCCATCTCCAGCAGGTAACACACTGACTATGGACACCCACCTCATACAATCCCACTTCAAAACATACAAACTATCCCTTTAAAGACGAATGAAAGGAAAACATGCAAAGTCTCTCCTCAGAGCTTCTGAAGAACTGAAAATACATGATGACCTCTGGAGACTGGGTTAGGGTTAGAGACTATCAGACTGATCATTATTATTACAGTCATTTGTTTTTTAAATGTTTATTTATTTTATGTTTTCTATTATATATGTTATATTATTATTTTATATAATTTAAGTTACGTAATGTGCCTTGTATGTTAAGAGGTGTTTACTTTCGTTATGGTTTATATGCCTTGATGATCTTCAATTAAAAAAAACTGTTAGCATGTAACGCTACGTCTCTGCTAGCTGATCAGCTGTCTGTCACCTGTGTGTTACCTGGTCAGCGCTGTGACTCCGCCTCCTCCCAGCTGAACTCTGACCTCAGCTTTCATCAGGTGTTTTCTCCTTTCTTCACCTGTGTTTTCTGCCCGCTTCACTCAGGCTGATTTGTTTTCCTGTAACCATAGAAACCGAAATGTCACTGAAGCTTCTAGAAGCTCCAACTGACAAACAACATCATGTGACTTTACTGAGTTTACCAGACACACCTGACCCACCTGAAGCAGCAGAGCATGATGGGACGATCAGCTGCTCGCAGCAGTGAGTCATAGACAGGAAGCTTCTTCTTCTGCTGCTGTTTTTAATTCTCACTGATAGAACCTGGATAGCCGTTAGCATTTGTGTTGTTGTACAGAGTCACCTGTCTGTCTCTGTCTCACCTGTCCAGCTGTGGAGAGAATCAGTCTGACCGTCCTGCCTGCACTTGTCCATCGATTCTTCTTCAGCCAATCAGAAGAATGTCTGATAGCTCACCTGGTCCTCAGAACGGTAACATATAGCATGTTGCTAACTAGCTGCTGAGCTGCTCTGTGGGGGGAAGTTTAATAATTAAATGTTGAATCATCCAATCAGAGGCCAGAAGCAGCTAAAAGCTGCTAACAGCTGCTTAATGTCAATATAAATAAACTTGCTGTTGTAATGGAAATTTATACCCTCACGATACACAGTATGTTATATTGTTATATGATTATGTGCATAGTTATGTCTTATGTTATACTATGATACTTTTCCTTTGTTTTAATCCTTTAATGTACTGTTCTTTGTGCTGCCATTGGAAACCAGACATTACAGAAGAAGTCATAAAACCACCAGCTAACTGCAGCAGGGTGAAGACAGTGAAGGAGCTGCTCAGGTTGGGACAACAGCTGGAGAAGGACAAACTGAGCCAAACACAATATGACCAGCAGAAAAAAACAACTAAACAAACAAAAAACCAAAGGAGAATCAACTCAAACACTCTGTCAACCATCACACCCCTTGACCTCAGCACAACCCATCACTGTACCAGCAGTGCACCAGATTTACGTACCTGAGAGCTTTCCAGCACAGCTTCTCACATCATTCCATCTACATCCTCTTGCAGCCATCTGGGAAGATACAAAACCTACCGAAGGATGCAGATTCTTGTTTACTGGCCAAAACTGACATCTGTAAAGTCTGCCAACTTTACAAACCTGAAAGCCTCAAGACAGCAGGAAAACTACAACAAGCAGTGTTACCGTTAAATCCATCCCCAACAGGGAAACGTTGGGGATGGATTTAACGGGTTCCTTCTCCAGGAGCTCCAGCAGAAAAGTCTACTTACTTGTTTTAAGGTGGCTGCAGCTCCTTCCTTTAAGGAATGATGGGAAATACTGGACTACATCCTTCCCACAGATGCTCCTGCAAATCAGCTGTCACACAAACTGACATCAGTCTACCACCCTCAGACTGATGGAGGAGGTGATGGAGGAGGTGATGGAGGAGGTGATGGATTAGGTGATGGAGGAGGTGATGGATGAGGTGATGGAGGAGGTGATGGAGGAGGTGATGGAGGAAGTGATGGATTAGGTGATGGAGGAGGTGATGGAGGAGGTGATGGATTAGGTGATGGAGGAGGTGATGGATGAGGTGATGGAGGAGGTGATGGAGGAGGTGATGGAGGAAGTGATGGAGGAGGTGATGGAGGAGGTGAGGTGATGGAGGAGGTGAGGTAATGGAGGAGGTGATGGAGGAGGTGATGGAGGAGGTGATGGAGGAGGTGAGGTAATGGAGGAGGTGATGGAGGAGGTGATGGAGGAGGTGAGGTGATGGAGGAGGTGATGAAAGAGGTGATGGAGGAGGTGATGGAGGAGGTGAGGTGATGGAGGAGGTGATGGAGGAGGTGATGGAGGAGGTGAGGTGATGGAGGAGGTGACGGAGGAGGTGATGGAGGAGGTAATGGAGGAGGTGATGGAGGAGGTGATGGAGGAGGTGAGGTGATGAAAGAGGTGATGGAGGAGGTGATGGAGGAGGTGAAGTGATGGAGGAGGTGAGGTGATGAAAGAGGTGATGGAGGAAGTGATGGAGGAGGTGATGGAGGAGGTGAGGTGATGGAGGAAGTGATGGAGGAGGTGATGGAGGAGGTGATGGAGGAGGTGAGGTGATGGAGGAGGTGATGGAGGAAGTGATGGAGGAGGTGATGGAGGAGGTGATGGAGGAGGTGAGGTGATGGAGGAGGTGATGGAGGAAGTGATGGAGGAGGTGATGGAGGAGGTGAGGTAATGGAGGAGGTGATGGAGGAAGTGATGGAGGAGGTGATGGAGGAGGTGAGGTAATGGAGGAGGTGATGGAGGAGGTGATGGAGGAGGTGAGGTGATGGAGGAGGTGAGGTAATGGAGGAGGTGATGGAGGAGGTGATGGAGGAGGTGAGGTGATGGAGGAGGTGAGGTAATGGAGGAGGTGATGGAGGAAGTGATGGAGGAGGTGATGGATGAGGTGATGGAGGAGGTGATGGAGGAGGTGAGGTAATGGAGGAGGTGATGGAGGAAGTGATGGAGGAGGTGATGGAGGAGGTGAGGTGATGGAGGAGGTGATGGAGGAAGTGATGGAGGAGGTGATGGAGGAGGTGATGGAGGAGGTGATGGAGGAGGTGAGGTGATGGAGGAGGTGATGGAGGAGGTGATGGAGGAGGTGATGGAGGAAGTGATGGAGGAGGTGATGGAGGAGGTGATGGATGAGGTGATGGAGGAGGTGAGGTGATGGAGGAGGTGAGGTAATGGAGGAGGTGATGGAGGAGGTGATGGAGGAGGTGAGGTAATGGAGGAGGTGATGGAGGAGGTGATGGAGGAGGTGAGGTGATGGAGGAGGTGATGAAAGAGGTGATGGAGGAGGTGATGGAGGAGGTGAGGTGATGGAGGAGGTGATGGAGGAGGTGATGGAGCAGGTGAGGTGATGGAGGAGGTGACGGAGGAGGTGATGGAGGAGGTAATGGAGGAGGTGATGGAGGAGGTGAGGTGATGAAAGAGGTGATGGAGGAGGTGATGGAGGAGGTGAGGTGATGAAAGAGGTGATGGAGGAGGTGATGGAGGAGGTGATGGAGGAGGTGAGGTGATGAAAGAGGTGATGGAGGAAGTGATGGAGGAGGTGATGGAGGAGGTGAGGTGATGGAGGAAGTGATGGAGGAGGTGATGGAGGAGGTGATGGAGGAGGTGAGGTGATGGAGGAGGTGATGGAGGAAGTGATGGAGGAGGTGATGGAGGAGGTGATGGAGGAGGTGAGGTGATGGAGGAGGTGATGGAGGAAGTGATGGAGGAGGTGATGGAGGAGGTGAGGTAATGGAGGAGGTGATGGAGGAAGTGATGGAGGAGGTGATGGAGGAGGTGAGGTGATGGAGGAGGTGATGGAGGAAGTGATGGAGGAGGTGATGGAGGAGGTGAGGTGATGGAGGAGGTGATGGAGGAAGTGATGGAGGAGGTGATGGAGGAGGTGAGGTAATGGAGGAGGTGATGGAGGAGGTGATGGAGGAAGTGATGGAGGAGGTGAGGTGATGGAGGAGGTGATGGAGGAAGTGATGGAGGAGGTGATGGAGGAGGTGAGGTGATGGATGAGGTGATGGATGAGGTGATGGATGAGGTGATGGAGGAGGTGATGGAGGAGGTGATGGATGAGGTGATGGAGGAGGTGAGGTAATGGAGGAGGTAATGGAGGAGGTGATGGATGAGGTGATGGAGGAAGTGATGGAGGAGGTGATGGAGGAGGTGATGGAAGAAGTGAGGTGATGGAGGAGGTGATGATATGAGGATTCAGGTGCAGAGTCCACCTGAGAATCAATATATAATCAATATATAATCAATATATAATCAATACATTCATTCATCAGCTAACTGAACATGCAGTGCTGTGTGTGATCACATGATCAGATCATTATGTAATCAGCTGATCCTCCTTCATTCACAGTTTGAGTTTAATCTGATGACAAGCTGATTAGTTTGCATCAGTGCTCCCTGGTGATGTCATCACTACCTGCTCTGACCCCGCCCACCTGTGATCCTCCAGGTGATCAGACGATGTTTACCTTTATTTACCTTTATGTATCTTTATTTACCTTTATGTATCTTTATTTATCTTTATGTGTCTTTATTTACCTTTATGTATCTTTATTTACCTTTATGTATCTTTATTTATCTTTATGTATCTTTATTTACCTTTATGTATCTTTATTTACCTTTATGTGTCTTTATTTATCTTTATGTGTCTTTATTTACCTTTATATGTCTTTATTTATCTTTATGTATCTTTATTTATCTTTATGTATCTTTATTTATCTTTATGTGTCTTTATTTACCTTTATATGTCTTTATTTATCTTTATTTATCTTTATGTATCTTTATTTATCTTTATGTATCTTTATTTACCTTTATATGTCTTTATTTATCTTTATTTATCTTTATGTATCTTTATTTATCTTTATGTATCTTTATTTACCTTTATATGTCTTTATTTATCTTTATGTATCTTTATTTATCTTTATGTATCTTTATTTATCTTTATGTGTCTTTATTTACCTTTATATGTCTTTATTTATCTTTATGTGTCTTTATTTATCTTTATGTATCTTTATTTATCTTTACGTGTCTTTATTTACCTTTATGTATCTTTATTTACCTTTATGTGTCTTTATTTATCTTTATGTGTCTTTATTTACCTTTATGTGTCTTTATTTATCTTTATGTATCTTTATTTATCTTTATGTATCTTTATTTACCTTTATGTATCTTTATTTATCTTTATGTGTCTTTATTTACCTTTATGTGTCTTTATTTACCTTTATGTGTCTTTATTTACCTTTATGTATCTTTATTTACCTCTATTTATAATATAATATAATATAATATAATGTAATGTAATGTAATGTAATATAATATAATATAATATAATATAATATAATATAATATAATATAATATAATATAATGCAATGCAATGTAATATAATATAATATAATATAATATAATATAATATAATGCAATGCAATGCAATGCAATGCAATGTAATATAATGTAATGTAATATAATATAATATAATGCAATGCAATGCAATGCAATGTAATATAATGTAATGTAATATAATATAATATAATGCAATGCAATGCAATGCAATGTAATATAATGTAATGTAATATGATATAATATAATGGTCAGGGGCCACCAGGGGCCGCTGGCGCTGCAGCTGTCAGGATTAAACTCCAGCTGCAATAATTAGTCGATCAATCAATCAACAGTGAAATAATCTGTATATGTTGAACATTTATTATTATATTGATGTTTAATGATTCAGTGTGTTTGGGCTGTGAGAGATGAGAACGAGCTTCACACACAAAACTGTTAATCAATAATCTATAAAATAGACTGAAGTTTAACTGATGATGAAAATAATAAGTGCAGCTCTAAATGAAATATCGGAAACACGTTTCAGTAAAATTTAAATTTAAAACAACAAAGTAAGATTAATTAAATATTAATATATAATATTTTCCTGCTCAAACTGTGGACGCACATCTGATAGAAAAACGTCTTTATATACAGTATATATAGAGTATATATAGAGTATGTATATAATATGTACAGTATGTATATAATATGTATATAATATGTACAGTATGTATATAATATGTATATAATATGTACAGTAGGGTCCAAAATATATATATCTGATATATAAATCAGCTGAACTGATCAGAGGAAACAGTTAAATCCACTGAGGAACTCTCGATGTGCGCGCGCCTCTGTACGCGTGCTTGTTTAATAAATGTGTCAAGGCAGTCACATGTCAATACTACATCCGGTTATTTTTTCCCACAATAAAAGGGATTTTTATAAAACATTTTTCATGGAAATAAACAAATGCAGTTCTATTGATTATGGATCATATATCCATATATCAGCTGTGGATTGTTGTTGTTAGATGTGTTAGTGCAGGTTAATTGTGTTATTAGCAGGTTGTTAATTTAATCCCTCACTGACTGAAGTTCACGTGGTGAAGTTAAAATATGAAAACTATGTTTTTATTGTGTTTTATTGAAGTTATTTGTTAAATGTTAAAGACGTTAACAAAAGCCTCACAACATATATTTAACCTGAGAAATAATAATCTATAGTCTCCTTCATCAATAACTCCGTTAATTCATTTAAATTGCTTTCATCAATAACACCTTTGATTGATTGGTTATTGGTGATTGATGCTTTCAGACGTGACACTCGTTCACCGACCTTTATTTTGAAGGCTGAGCCGCGGTGCTTCGGTGTCCTCGCTCACTCCGTTAACTTTACGCGGCTCGATGACGTCTCCGTTAGTTCCCGGTATAAACACGGGCGGTCCGGTGTCCTGCGGTAATAAGCTGCCTTCAGGCCTCTCGGGGCGGATAAACCGAACACTCCCGGCAGCAGCCGACCGGTCCCGCCGGCGCTAACGGCAGATACCGGACCGGACCGCTGTATTAACGGTCACTTCTCCGCCTGTCCTGCGGTACAGCAGCTCCATTCTCTGGATGTTACCGGGAAAACAAGAAACATGGACTTTGTGTGGAGCTCCGCCACGGTGAAATAACAGGGAGACGGGACACACAGCAGCGACCTGTTGCCGGTAACCGGTGACGCAGAGACGATGAGTGGAGCCACCGGACTGTTGGTGCTGCTGCTGCTCAGCGGCCGGGATGCGTTCACGGCCGGCAGGTCCCTGAACGCACCGCACGACGGACCAACGGACGGGACCGAAAGTCTGACCGCGACGGTGTCAGGTAACGCTCACGTAACTTTCACGGTTACAACGTTCAGGTAACGTTCAGGTAACAGAGTTCAGGTAATAGAATCAGGGCCTGAACTTCATTTTTCAAAATGGGGGGAATTCCCCCCTTAAATGCTTCATATGGGGGGTTTATACACATTGTGGGGTCAGTTAGTTAGTGAGTTAGTTAGTTAGTTAGTTAGTTAGTTAGTCAGTTAGTTAGTTAGTTTAGTTTAGTTAGTTTATACAGCTGTAGCCGTGGGGGGAAACTACTGGTGAGCGTAACTACAGGTCTTATTTTGTTTATTCCTCTGATTCTCTGAACTTATTCACTGCTGTGATTTGTCTCTTTCTCCTTCTCGTCTCTTTGAGTTGCATCAATGTCTTTGGTCTTTCTGTCAGTGTCTTCCTCTTCTCTGTCGTCTTCATCCTCTATTCTTTCCCTGCACGCTGTCTCCTCTGCTTCATCTCTTTCCACTTGATAGCAGCTCTGTTAAAATCAAACTGCTCTGAAATGAGCATCAGATTGGTGAGGTTTGTATCACTCAGTGAATTTCTGAATTTAGTTTTAATCCTGTCTTCTGTGCTGAATCTATGTTCACATGACACTCTTGTAATTGGTATGATCATAGTTATCTTAAAGAGTTTCTCAGTGTCAGTGAATACACCGATATGTTCGTGCAACACAGTCTCTGCAAACTGTTGGAAGGAAAATGAAGTGTATCACAAGAAACCTTGACCTGCTTCAGCAGTGCAAACTCTGACTGAGCTTCTCTGCACTTCCATCACATGAGAAGTGTGTCAGTAGGTTTTCTAGTTTCTCTGAACCGTAGAGAGAATAATTCTCAGAGGACTGTTTGTTACAATGACTTTTTTGGTTCCAAATAGTAAACCATCTTCTGTCAATGTCATCTATCAAGGATCCTTCATACCTGCCCTTCATGTCATCAAAGGCTGGTTTTTGAGTCTGGAAGTCAAAAGGTTTGTCACCTTTAAACTTGTTAGCATGAAGAGTGCTAACAATAACAGCGAGGACTATTATTTCTCTCAGGGCCTCTTTGGTACCTTCAACCATTGGCTTTGTCAGAGTCGTGAGTGTTGGAGGCGGCCGTGTGCTCCTGGATGTCTCTCACAGCTTTCAGTGATCTACACCGATAATCACTGTGAACTGGCAGCATCTCACTGTATGTGTCTGGGTGAACTTCAGTTGTTTCTGTAATTCATGCAGCTTGTTACTTCTGACAGCAGAGTTATTGAAAAATACAAAAATTGTCTGCTCTTCCATCTACAATTTCAGAGTTCTTGAACAATTTGTTTTAGTCTTGTTGTTATCTATTTACATGACATATGTAATGAGTCGCTTACTGTTACTTATGTCTGTGGTCTCATCCAGCACTACTGAAAACATCACCCACCAGTGTTCTTGCGATAGCTTGGTGCGTTTCTGACAGACCTTTCTCATTAAAGTAGCTTCCATAACTTGATGTGTCTGTTCAGCTTGTAATGGTTACCTGACAATCGATTGGACAAAACACTAACAAGCTGTCCTCTACCTCTGACCGAGGTATCGAACAGGGTCCCAAAATCTACATGCGAGACCATCTTAGCCTGCTTAGGGAACCAGAGTTCAGCCTGATGATGTCATTGAACTGCACTAACGGGCCTATTTAGTCAAGTATGTCCTGACAGCCGGGTCACAACGCAGGTGTGTGGGTGCAAATAGGTGTTGAAAGTACTCCGAGAGCCTTCTAACAGGTCAACACTGGAGGAGGCCCACTCTGATGGTCTGAGGGCACTTGCCCTGGTTTTACAGGGTGGCTTTGATGCCAGTTTAGCCAATTAAACAAATATAATAAAACCTTCAGTCTGACACTTTATTGATATAATACCTATATCACAGGTGCATCACGTTGATCACAGAATACATCTCTAAACCTTTCCAGATCTGATAATTAATAAACTTTGCACGTTTATCCTCAGCAGAATCTCATTATACATTTTTAATATTGTTACGACCCGGCTCTTAGGCCGTGACAAAAACAGGAAGATACAAACGGTTGTACGTAAAAATCAATCAATTATATTTATTTTAAAAGAAATTACAACAAAGTAGTAATCTAATGTGTAAAGTGGTCAATCAGTAGATCAGTAGTGTTGGTGTGTGGATGTGTAATGTTGTAGAGTGTAAACCAAAGAGAAATGCAACAGAAACCTAACAAAAGAAACGTGGTTTCTGGGGGAGAGCCAGCGATGAAGTCAGGGAGCAAGGAATGAAATGGCTGATCCTAAATGCCTTCTGGACGGACTGGCCAGGTGCACCCAGTTGGATTAATTGAATCTCTGCCTACCTGCACCTAAAGGGACAAAACAAACACAGCAGCCCAAGGCAAGACTCAAACCTCAGGGCCATGGCAAGCCAGAGGGCCGTCACAATATAAACAAATTCAAAACTCAAGTCAGCCATACCTCAGGGGGGTGTCTGCTCACCTTGGGGACCATGAGAGGACCTCAGAGATGTGCACAAGTGAGGAAGTTTGGTTGGAGTGTATAACAACGCAAACCAGTTTTATTTGGTTTTTACAAAAGTGAGTAATACAAAATATAAAAAGGAGAATAGAAAAACTTGAGTATAAAAATGCAAACAAGAAAAGACCCTCTCTAGGACTTAAAGAAGTTATAGAAGTTATAAAAATGCAAAATAGGCAAACTGGCAAAAAGACGTTATGTCGCAACCCCAAGAATAGCTTCCAAGAAAAGGCCCCTTGGCTTTCTTGTCTTTACTTTTTATATTCCTTCCCCCAGTCTTGTAACTTTCTCTCACCCATATATGGTGATCCGCCAGAACATCTTGCTGGCGTTGTATAAGAATATGACATTTCTTTGTTTGTCACTTACAACACAAAGTTTGGAACATTGACAGTTAACATACATCTGCTGTTTTACATTTGAGGTTAGGCTGTAGGGGTGTCAGGTACAGGAAACAGCTTCATTTTGGGCCTCAGGCTCCTCTACCTGTTGTCTGTTTCCTAGGTGATCATCATTTCACGGTTGTTTAGTTTGAGCCACAGATATATTCTGAGCCAGTTAATGTTCAGGTAACAGAGTTCAGGTAATGTTCAGGTAACAGAGTTCAGGTAATGTTCAGGTAACAGAGTTCAGGTAACAGAGTTCAGGTAACAGAGTTCAGGTAACAGTTCAGGTAACAGTTCGGGTAATGTTCAGGTAACAGAGTTCAGGTAACAGTTCAGGTAACAGAGTTCAGGTAATGTTCAGGTAACAGAGTTCGGGTAACAGTTCAGGTAATGCTCAGGTAACAGAGTTCAGGTAACAGAGTTCGGGTAATGTTCAGGTAACAGAGTTCAGGTAATGTTCAGGTAATGTTCAGGTAACAGAGTTCAGGTAACGTTCAGTTAATGTTCAGGTAATGTTCAGGTAACAGAGTTCGGGTAATGTTCAGGTAACAGAGTTCAGGTAATGTTCAGGTAATGTTCAGGTAACAGAGTTCAGGTAACGTTCAGGTAATGTTCAGGTAACAGAGTTCAGGTAACGTTCAGGTAATGTTCAGGTAACAGAGTTCAGGTAACGTTCAGGTAATGTTCAGGTAACAGAGTTCAGGTAACGTTCAGGTAATGTTCAGGTAATATTCAGGTAACAGAGTTCAGGTAATGTTCAGGTAACAGAGTTCAGGTAACAGAGTTCAGGTAATGTTCAGGTAATGTTCAGGTAATGTTCAGGTAACAGAGTTCAGGTAACAGAGTTCAGGTAATAGAGTTCAGGTAATAGAGTTCAGGTAACGTTCAGGTAATGTTCAGGTAACAGAGTTCGGGTAATGTTCAGGTAACAGAGTTCAGGTAACAGTGTTCAGGTAATGTTCAGGTAATATTCAGGTAACAGAGTTCAGGTAACAGAGTTCAGGTAATGTTCAGGTAATGTTCAGGTTACAGAGTTCAGGTAACGTTCAGGTAATGTTCAGGTAACAGAGTTCGGGTAATGTTCAGGTAACAGAGTTCAGGTAACAGTGTTCAGGTAATGTTCAGGTAATATTCAGGTAACAGAGTTCAGGTAACAGAGTTCAGGTAATGTTCAGGTAATGTTCAGGTTACAGAGTTCAGGTAACAGAGTTCAGGTAATGTTCAGGTAATGTTCAGGTAATGTTCAGGTTACAGAGTTCAGGTAACAGAGTTCAGGTAATGTTCAGGTAATGTTCAGGTAATATTCAGGTAACAGAGTTCAGGTAACAGAGTTCAGGTAATGTTCAGGTTACAGAGTTCAGGTAACAGTGTTCAGGTAATGTTCAGGTAATATTCAGGTAACAGAGTTCAGGTAACAGAGTTCAGGTAATGTTCAGGTAATGTTCAGGTTACAGAGTTCAGGTAACAGAGTTCAGGTAATGTTCAGGTAATATTCAGGTAACAGAGTTCAGGTAACAGAGTTCAGGTAATGTTCAGGTTACAGAGTTCAGGTAACAGTGTTCAGGTAATGTTCAGGTAATATTCAGGTAACAGAGTTCAGGTAACAGAGTTCAGGTAATGTTCAGGTAATATTCAGGTAACAGAGTTCAGGTAACAGTGTTCAGGTAATGTTCAGGTAATATTCAGGTAACAGAGTTCAGGTAACAGAGTTCAGGTAACAGTGTTCAGGTAATGTTCAGGTAATATTCAGGTAACAGAGTTCAGGTAACAGAGTTCAGGTAACAGTGTTCAGGTAATGTTCAGGTAATATTCAGGTAACAGAGTTCAGGTAACAGAGTTCAGGTAATGTTCAGGTAATATTCAGGTAACACAGTTCAGGTAATGTTCAGGTAATGTTCAGGTAACACAGTTCAGGTAATGTTCAGGTAATATTCAGGTAATAGCTAAACCTGAATGATTAAAGGAAGGATGTGCATGTGACCTTTGACCCCAGTCTAATCTGACGTCACTGTGTGTCTGTGTCTCTCTGCTGTGACACTGTAGCAGCTTGTGTTCCCAGCATTCCCAGTATTCCCAGTGTTCACAATCTTCCAGTGTTCCCAGTATTCAGTGTTCCCAGCATTCCCAGTATTCCCAGTGTTCACAATCTTCCAGTGTCCCCAGTATTCAGTGTTCCCAGCATTCCCAGTATTCCCAGTGTTCACAGTGTCCCCAGTGTTCAGTGTTCCCAGCATTCCCAGTGTTCCCAGTGTTCAAAGTGTTTCCAGTATTCCCAGCGTTCCCAGTGTTCAGTGTCCCAGTGTTCTCAGTGTTCCCAGCATTCCCAGCATTCCCAGTGTTCCCAGTGTCCCCAGTGTTCAGTGTTCCCAGCATTCCCAGTGTTCAAAGTGTTTCCAGTGTTCAAAGTGTTTCCAGTATTCCCAGCGTTCCCAGTGTTCAGTGTTCCCAGTGTTCAGTGTTCAGTGTTCCCAGTGATCAGTGTTTCCAGTGTTCCCAGTGTTCACTGTTCCCAGTGATCAGTGTTCCCAGTGTTCAAAGTGTTTCCAGTATTCCCAGCGTTCCCAGTGTTCAGTGTTCCCAGTGTTCAGTGTTCAGTGTTCCCAGTGTTCCCAGTGTTCCCAGTGATCAGTGTTCCCAGTGTTCAGTGTTTCCAGTGTTCAGTGTTCCCAGTGTTCCCAGTGATCAGTGTTTCCAGTGTTCCCAGTGTTCAGTGTTCTTAGTGTTACCAGTGTTCCCAGTGATCAGTGTTTCCAGTGTTCCCAGTGTTCCCAGTGTTCAGTGTTCTTAGTGTTACCAGTGTTCCCAGTGTTCAGTGTTCCCAGTGTTCAGTGTTCCCAGTGTTCAGTGTTTCCAGTGTTCAGTGTTTCCAGTGTTCAGTGTTCCCAGTGTTCCCAGTGTTCCCAGTGTTCAGTGTTCCCAGTGTTCCCAGTGATCAGTGTTTCCAGTGTTCCCAGTGTTCAGTGTTCTTAGTGTTACCAGTGTTCCCAGTGATCAGTGTTCCCAGTGTTCAGTGTTCTTAGTGTTACCAGTGTTACCAGTGTTCCCAGTGTTCAAAGTGTTCCCAGTGTTCCCAGTGTTCAGTGTTCCCAGTGTTCAGTGTTCCCAGTGTTCAGTGTTCCCAGTGTTCCCAGTGTTCCCAGTGTTCCCAGTGTTCAGTGTTTCCAGTGTTCAGTGTTCCCAGTGATCAGTGTTTCCAGTGTTCCCAGTGATCAGTGTTTCCAATGTTCCCAGTGTTCAGTGTTCCCAGTGTTCAGTGTTCCCAGTGTTCAGTGTTCAGTGTTCCCAGTGTTCCCAGTGATCAGTGTTTCCAGTGTTCCCAGTGTTCAGTGTTCTTAGTGTTACCAGTGTTCCCAGTGATCAGTGTTTCCAGTGTTCCCAGTGTTCAAAGTGTTACCAGTGTTACCAGTGTTCCCAGTGTTCCCAGTGTTCAGTGTTCTTAGTGTTCCCAGTGTTCAAAGTGTTCCCAGTGTTCCCAGTGTTCCCAGTGTTCCCAGTGTTCCCAGTGTTCTCAGTGTTCTCAGTGTTCCCAGTGTTCCCAGTGTTCAAAGTGTTTCCAGTGTTCCCAATGTTCCCAGTGTTCTCAGTATTCCCAGTGTTTACAGTGTTCTCAGTGTCCAGTGTTCCCAGTGTTCCCAGCAGCTAACTGTGTGTCTGTCCTCAGGTGTGGAGAGGAAGTGGCGTCCCCCGCTGGAGACGACTCGTCCCTTCGTCCTGATGGACGGACAGAGGAGGAGCCTGACTGAAGCCCTACAGGTCAGAAACCTCTTATCTCCAACAGGTCAAAGGTCATTGTTACTGGTGTGTGTATTTATGTATAACTGGTGCATCACCGGTCTGCTTATTTGTTTGTATAGTAGTTTGATACTGGTGGTGTACTTTTATTATCTGGTGTGTTACTGGTGTTGTTCTGGTGTGTTACTGGTGTTCTGGACCTATGCAGGCTGTGCTCAGACTGGTTTCCATCAGCAGAGTCTGGATGTATGGTATGGGTGGGACACACACACACACACACACACACCCTTTCCGTCCTCTTTTGAGAAAACAAAAGCAGAATCAACACCCACCTGTTACCACGGTTACCTGATGGGACAGCCCGCCTGAAGCAAAGCCTCCTGGGAGTTGGAGTTGTTATGTTAGTGAAGCTGCAGCAGCGTTTGTGTGTTTTCTCTCACATTTTAAAAACCTGCGAGTCATCTGAAGCTGTTCTCGACATACTGGAACTCTGATGATGATGATGATGAAGTTTGACTGATGTAGTTAAACATGTTTGTCACATTTGTAGCCATTTTTTGACAGTTTGGTTTCATGTTTCACACCATGAACCAGCCGACTCTCCTCCGCTGCAGGTTTGTTAAAAGCTGTTTAAACCAGAGTGATTCAGGATGTTTGAGGCAGAAAATCAAAATCAAATGATTGCAAAGATAAACTTTAGTGTAAAACCTCAAATAACTTAAATTCCTCCTTCTATTCACAAAATCAAACAAACAATAGCAGCCTGTTACATTTAGCTGCAAAGTGCAAACAAGACAATTGATCATTATTAGCAGATGATTATTATAACCAATTTTGTTTCTTTTTCTTAATTTCTCATGCAGATTACCATCTAATTGATATTTATATATTTACTACATGAACATAAAGTAAAGAAACGGGCAGCTTCACTATTTACTGAACTTTATTGACTGTTTAAACGCTTGTTGTTTCGCTGCTGCGTCTCGTTATCGGCAGTTTGTCATAAACGTCGAGGAGACGACGTTTTTCACTGAGAGAAAATTAATTTCTCGTTCCCGCCCTCAGATAACCAGCTGGCAGCTGACCTGCTGTGCGTTGAGGCTGCGGGGGAGGGGGGGGGGGGCTGCGGGGGCCGCAGCCAGAAAGATGAACCAGAATCAACTTTTGGAGAAACGCAGCCTGTAACGCTGTGCAGCCTGCTGTATGACAGAAACATTACTAGGAAGAGGGGAGGACATTTCTCTTCGTTTGATAACGTGAACAGTAAAGTTCGGCTCTGCTGACGGCTTCCCGACTCATTTCAAACAGACGAGAGGGAGAAGCGGTGGTCGAGCGATGAGGAGAGGGAGCGCTGGTAACGTTAGTGAGGAAGCTGCTGAATCAGATCAATAAAACGTTATTTTCTGACTGTTTCACAGCGATTACTAATAAATAATCCCACGATGGCACAAACCTGCGGAGGAGCGCTGCAGCGCCTGATAACGGCATTAAGCTCCTTCTTCCCTTCGAGATAAGAAAATCCAAAATATGTCCAAATGATCTAGACCTATTAGACAGCGCTCTCCACCACCATCATCACAACACCACATGAGGAAGATCTTTATGTACGATGATGTTCATCCCTCCAGAAGAGTTCACTGTACACTGTTCTTCTAAAAGATATCGTCAGTCTTTATATGGATCCTTTAACAGTTGAACAATAAACTGGTTTCTATACTTTAAATGTTTCTAAATGACCTCAGCCTTATTTTGGCATCTACACTGATACTCCTGATATCAGCTGATTTGTATCAGAGCTGAACCTCCGTCCTCTCGTCCGTCTGAATGGAGTCGACGCAGAGAGCTCAGCTAAAACAATTCAACTGTATCTGTGACGTCACCTGACAAGACGCTGCACCGGCCAATCACAGACAAGCAACACCTGGTGGACGACTTTGTAACAAGAACGCTGTCATTTACCTCGATGACTTTGATTAATCAATTAGTCAATAGACAGACAAAGTGAATAAAAACGTAATATGAAGGCAATTTTTTAACATTTCATAAACTAAATGATTAATCTGCAGATTAATTGATAATGAAAATAACTGTTGCAGCTGTAAAACTGACCTTTGCATTTGTTTACTATATTCTGACATTTTATTGACAAAACATGAATCCAGAGAATAATCTGCTTATTAACTGATGAAAATGAAAATAATGTTTAGTTTGATGTGGAGAAGAAAAGTCTGTGTTTGAGTCTCAGTAACTGAACATCTGACTGAATGTGGTTATTAAGTTCATCATTAATCATGTGATTAATTAGTTTCATTCTGTTCTGAGCTGCACAAACTGATCCTGACGGTTGTTTGATACAAACAGGAGCAGAGAAACTGTTTCAGCTTCACACCATCACGTCTGAATATTAGTTCACTAAAACACGCAGCTTCACTTTCTGTGTAATAACAGACAGGAAGGAAGCTTCACCAGGGGGTTCCTGGGGGGGTGGAGGGGGGGGGGGGGTGTTAGAGGACGGACACTTCCTGTGCAGCTGACAGAAGGTCTGAGATCATTTCCTGTTCAAATGACCACCTCTTATATTCGTGGGCTGGCGTTTATATAGTGCCTCTCTAGTCTACACTACATGTCACATTCACCCGTTCACACACGTTCACACACGTTCATACACTAAGTCTTAAATAAGATTTTTTTTTTGGACTTAAAGGTTTAACAAATTGTGAACTTTGTGTCTTTTTCACTCATGCTAAAGAACTTCCATCCCAATGACGTGTGTTTGTGGCTGTAGTGTTATTTCATCCATTCATTGGCCCACAGAGTGTTTACAGGATGTTTTCAGGTAATTTCTTTACAGCAGGAAGTAACTTTTGAGATAAACTTTCCTTTTCTCTTGCTGTGCGCGGTGGTGCATCTAAATTCAATAAGGATTTTATACAGAACTCTGCAGACTTCTTGGCAGAATTATGTTAAAATATGATCGTTTTTTAATTGTTGGTGATTTTAATATACGTTTGCTGTGAAACCAGACCTCTGGTCAAAGACTCTCTTAATGTCACTCAGTCGGTGACTGGTCCGACACCTGAACAGGGACACACACTGGACCGTGTGCTGTCTTATGGTTTATGTGTATGTATCCGTGAAATTTGCGACACTTGTTCAATTCAATTCAATTTTATTTATAAAGCGTCAAATCACAACAGAAGTCATCTCAGGACACTTTTCACATGAAGCAGGTCGAGACCGAACTCTTTACGTTACAGAGACCCAACAATTCCTTCATGAGCAGCACTTGGCGACAGCGGGAAGGAAAAACTCCCCTTTAACGGGTAGAAACCTCAAGCAGAACCCGGCTCTACGTGGACGCCATCTGCTTTGACCGGTTGGGTTGAGAGAGAGAGAAGAGGGCGGGGGGGCACAGAGAAGCAGAACAACAGTAGCAACAACAACAACAGCAACAACAACAACAACAGATACATGACTAGCAGCAACAAACAGCAACAACAGCAGGAACAGCTGGAGAAGGACAGAAGAAAGACATCAACACGTCAGTGCGGTTTATGGGGTTTCCTGCTGATGAGAAAGCACAAAGAACTCTGGGGAAGAAGCAAAGTTAGTAACATGCATTAATGGTAAATGAACACATACAGATGGAGAGGAGGAGGAGGAGAGAGGAGCTCAGTGCACCATGGGAAGTCCCCCAGCAGTCTAGGCCTATAGCAGCATAACTAAGGGTTGATCTTGCAGTTAGTACAAAATGCAGCGGTTTGTGTGGTGTTTTTCTAACTGGAAAAAGGAAGCGTGATCACATGACACCAGTAATGGCCTCTCTCCACTGGCTTCCTGTCCGTTTTAGGATTGATTGTAAGATGTTATTGCTGGCTTTTAAGGGTTTAAATGGGCTGGTGCCACCTTATCTAGCAGAAATCCTGCATTAGAGCACTGAGGTCAACCAACCAGATGCTGTTGGATGTTGTGAGGTCCAGGCACTAGAACAGGTGACCCAGTCTTTGCTGTTCCTGATCTCTGGAACAGTTTACCTGTTCATATAAGAACTGCTGAGACCTGAAAACTTCATATCTTTGCTGAAGACTCTGCTCTTCTCATTGGCATTCAGTTCGAGTTGAGCTTGACACTTTGACTTCATCCTCTAGTGTGCTGCAATTCTTTTATTATTATGTTTATTGTTTTCTTTTATTCCTATTTGTTATTTACTTATATATTTATTTATTTTGGGATTTTAAGCCTGTTCAGCACTTTAGTCAACTGTGGTTGTTTTAAATGTGCTATACAAATAAATTTTGACTTGACTTTTGACGGACCTCCACACCTATGGGCAGTAAGCAGGTATGATTTACACAAAGCAGGAGAAAATTACTCAGTAACAGGATAACCAAAAATGTAAGCCAAGGATAAAACATATGATGTGTGAAAATATCTATACTTGATCATATTACTGCGGGGTGTTCCATTACATCATGATTTGGGGCATCTGACATTAGTTTGCATAATTGGTCAACGACAAAATATACAATGCGTTTAAACTGTTTAAAGTTACAGTGTGAGACTGAGGCGCAGCCTACAGGTCCTCATATGACACAGGCCTGTTACTATGACAACCATTCCTGTTTTAGTGTGTTTGCAGTGTGTCTTAGACATGGCTCTGCTGTAAAAAGCACAATGTAAATAAAGAAAATTAATTAATTTGTTCCTTCATTAAGCCCCTAAACGTCTGTGTGGCGAATATGTGGGACTGACACAGACGGACTGGCACGTTTCTCTGGAGGCTAGTGGTTGTAAATATATATGCAACTTGTTAATCAAGACTATTTAAATAGAATCAATAATGATTAAAGCTGCAAGCAGCGTTGAACGGGCCTTCGCGCCCTTGCACATGTCGGGCCGCGGCGCAATCGAAGGGCTTCTGTGACGGGCATGTAGACGTCTTCAGACCCGGCTGTTTTCAGACAGTGCAAGAAGGAGATAAACATCACTTCCTTTGTCCACTGTTTCGCCCGCTGTTGGGGCTGCTTTACATCACTGATGGAATATTGTCATGTAGACGTGTTCAGGCCGGGACTCTTATCAAACATGTAAAGTTTGGTGCAGACTGGAGCATTTACAATAAAGTTACAGCAACTTCCTCTGTCATGGTGAAACATCACATCTCAACGGTGTGAGGATGAGAGTTTCATGCAGGGTGAGACATGTCTGTCTCGTTCACACCTGTCTGTCTCACTCACACCTGTCTGTCTCACTCACACCTGTCTGTCTCGTTCACACCTGTCTGTCTCGTTCACACCTGTGTCATCAAAATCATGCAAGTTTTGGGTCCATTCACTTGAATTTCAATAAGTAAAATTGAAAACTTTTGATGAGTTTGTGTGTAAAACAAATTAATTTCCTAATTTTCATCAAGTCTATTTTTAGGAATGTAAAGACTTTTAACTTGGGATGCATGACATTAGATTTTTGCCGATATCCGATATGCTGATATTTCAAACTCATTGTGGCCGATTGCTGATGCCGATATATGCACATATTTTTACCAGCTGGCTGAGGAGGCTATCATGCATACAAGCATAGATTATACTATGATCTAGAAAGACAATATATGAAGGAAGAACTTAGGAGCACATGTGCTCCTTGAAAAAAAAAGTAAGGATTGAACACTGCTGTCAGATGTGTAGAAACAGGAAGTAACTGGCGTGTGGAGCAGTCAAAGGGCTTCTGTTACAGGCATGTAGATGTTTTCACCCATCGCCCCCCTCCCATTCTCTCTCTCTCCCTCTCAGCTGGAGAGAAGGATTTCAGAGAACTCTTCTTGTGAAATATCCTCATAAATCCCATGACTTTGGCCAAATCCTACATAAAAATCACATTTTTTGTAGGAATTTTCGTTGCGAATCCATTGATACGGGTTTGAAAGTGGTCGGACTTATAGTTTAGACGTCAGATGCCCCAGTTTGGCACAAAGTCCATGCCCAGAGATTGCCTCCCCATTGGTTTACATTGTAAGGTTTGATGTCGCACTCCAACTTTCAGGGCTTACTAAATCTAAACCGTTCGAGTTATTACAAAGTTTTTAATAACTTTTGTTCAGCACAGTGTGATAAGTCATGTATTAAAGTCTGAAGCTGATACCATTAACGCCCTCGGAGGAGATAGTGTTTATTCAAGGTCCAAAATTGGCACAAAGTCGTACTTTGAAATTGAGATTGCGGACTTCCTGTTGGATTCAGGTCAGGGGTGTCAGCGTATGATTTGTAGGTCTTGATGAGACGAATAATTGAGTTTTGGTTCGATCTCTCTACGACATTCCTACGGGCCGTGGCGGCCGTTTTAGATACATAGGTGGCGCTCTCGAGCACAATTTGGCACTTTGGGGGTTAATTTTTACGAGTTTTTGAGTCAAATTTAGAGTTGAAGTGGCGGATTAGTAAAGAAAGAATAAGAAAGAAACAAACACACGAAATACAAAAGGGTCTTCGCCCTTTGGGCTCAGGCCCTAAATATAATAAAGTAGTGGGCTGGAAGGGTCGGTTTCCGGTTTTGCTGGTCCGGTTTTGCTGGTCCGGTTTTGCTGGTCCGGTCCGGTGTACAAGCTTAAACCTGTTTGATTTTATGCATTTGTCATTATAAGACATCTCAGCCTCTCACACGGAGGCTCTGACACTGACGGCGCCGGCCGCCGCTGGACGCCACAGACGAGCCGGAGGAGGGAGGCTGACCCGGCTAATGGTGCAGAACCAAAACCCGCCGGGCTGCTTCCTGCTTCCAGCGGTCTGAGAGCAGCTTGTGTTTTGAAAACAACCCGTGGATACGAGGGGATGTGACGGATCTTTTTCCAGCCCGTGCGGTGGCTAGCAACTAGGTAGCATGGCTAGCGTCCGTAGCATAGCGTAGCCATGCTGTGCTGTGTGTAGCTACGGTGTTTCCAGGTTAACAGCCAGAACTGACTGTGGTGCTGCGACACTCTCATTCATGGACAGGCAGGTGCACCACCTAATGATTAAACTCGGCATTAGGTCGATATTTAGCTTAATATCAAACCGGTCTGAACATTTTTGCATCGGCTACTGGCTTATGGACATTTTAGGGGCAAATGATGAAATCTCCTCATGAACAGCTGATATTCATCAGGTTGAAACCACAGATTTACCAAGAGTTTGTTGGAACAAACCTCACAGAGAAAAGTCAGAGAGGTTTTATTATTAGAGAGTCAAAATGTTCTCCCATGATGTCTGAAGATCTCACAGAAACACAGATCAGTGTTTCCCCTGTAACAGTACAGAGAACCCCGCCAGGCCAAAAAATGATTTAAATGTCAAAAAACATGATTAAACATGTTTTTAAAGGTCTGTGGTGATTAAACATGTTTTCAGGCCTGAGTCTCACCAGCAGAGACGAACTCTGTTTCTTCTTCTGCTGTTGCGGTCGGCAGCTTGAGCCTCGCCCGACGTTTCTGCAGCTCTGACTTCATCTGGCTGCTGGACAACAGACATGACTTCATCAGGGTGTGGGGGCGGGGGGGGAGGGTGCGGGGGGAGGGGGGGCTTAGGGGAGAATATCTTCTTATCTTCTTCTGTTTTTGCTAACATTAACATTTTAACATTAACAAGCTGTGGAAGTGGCTTCTTACCAACATTAAACTTAAAGTCTGGAGCAGAGAAATGTTTTTTCACACCAGGCTGAATAAAAGAAATAAAGGAAGTGACACACCCAGCTGACTCAGCCCCCCCTCCCCCATCCTGCTGCACAATGACCTGACCCCACCACCACACAAAGACAGGGTGGAGAAAACAAACACGCCTCAGAGGGGAATTCTGCTCATTTTAGAGGAAAACTCCCCAAATCTGTCTTTTAAATATGAAACACTCAACTCAATCCAACTTTATTTGTCCTGTGAGGACTGATGCAGACAATCAATAAGTTTATCTCACAGCTACAATCAATCAATATCAGTTTAAACTAATGTGTGATATGGAACAACATGGACGTGATGATGTCACAGAAAGTAACATTAAAGATAATAATCAATAAACAGTCGTCACATGAAGCAACTTTTTTACTTTTGACTTTAAAGTTTATTGATTTTTTTTTGTTTGTTTGAGCTAATCAATAGTTTATGATCAGCTCTAATCAGCACTCAGGTGAAAGAAAGAAAACAACAGTCTGGATCCTCAGCTGACGTTTTGATGTGAATGTTTGATCGTTTTTTAAAGTGATTGATTATCTCTGATCATCAGAGATAATCAATGCGTTGCAGTGAAACATGTCTGACTTTGTGCTGCTGGTATTTATGTTCATGTGAGAGTCAAAGTGTTTTATAAAAGTGACTCATGTGTTTCTTCCTGATTTAACTCAAGTTTTTATTTTCTTTTATCTTTAATTACTGGAATCAATTTATCATAAAATGTAATGATTTTATTATTATTATTATTATTATTATTATTATTATTGTTTAGATATGAGAGGGACCTGCAGGTTAACATGAAGGGCGTTTATACATCTTCTGACCGACGTCGTGTCGGCTGCAGAGATTTAACAGGAAAACTGTTGTAACTTCCTGCAGAGCTGAGAGGAGAAAGCGAGGCGAGAACAGGAAGTGTTTCGTCTTCAAAGAGCAGCTCCATTAACAGGCAGCACCACAGGAACACTCACTGATTGGATAACGGATGTACATAGCCCCACCCACATCCTAAGTGACCAGAAGCAGGAAGTGACAGAGTAAAAATGGTGGAAACAGATGCGTCCCCATAAACCGCATTTATCAAACTGTTGACAGGACGCGTCCAGCTGCAAACTGTCATTTTATTAATTACTCGTTAATCCATGAAGGTTTTTATTTGTAAAAGTTTCTGAAGATGTCGCCTCAGGTTTGAGGAAACTGTCGTTCTGACATTTTATAGACGATTCATCGATTAATCACCTGCAGAATCATCGATAAGCAGCTGGCACAGGAACTTCCCAGAAGCTGCAGCTCCACTAATCAACTGAACTTATCTGTTATCAAACTGGACTGTTCACATCCCTCATTTAATCTCTGTACTGGTCACTTTCATATGTTCCATCAAACTGGACTTAAAGAACCACTGACTGCTGTTTAAAATCAGCTGACGTAGAGTCGACTGTTTAGGAGGTCTCTATGTCATGAAATTTATATAAATGGTAGAATAATAACAGCCATCTCCCCCACTAGTGCACTCATTTTCAAATATATGCAGATCCAGACAGTTTTAGCTTCAGCAGCTAACAGCAGCACTGACCTGCTGGAGGAAATCTCTCTGCTGATAGCTGCTGATAGCTACTGATAGCTGCTGATAGCTGCCATTAGCTGCTGATAGCTACTGATAGCTGCCATTAGCTGCTGATAGCTGCTGATAGCTGCTGATAGCTGCTGATAGCTGCTGATAGCTGCTGATAGCTGCCATTAGCTGCTGATAGCTACTGATAGCTGCCATTAGCTGCTGATAGCTGCTGATAGCTGCCATTAGCTGCTGATAGCTACTGATAGCCGCTGATAGCTGCTGTTAGCTGCCGTTAGCCGCTGATAGCTGCTGATAGCTACTGATAGCCGCTGATAGCTACTGATAGCTGCTGATAGCTACTGATAGCTGCTGATAGCTGCTGATAGCTGCTGATAGCTACTGATAGCTGCTGATAGCTGCTGATAGCTGCTGATAGCTGCCATTAGCTGCTGATAGCTGCTGATAGCCGCTGATAGCTGCTGTTAGCTGCCGTTAGCCGCTGATAGCTGCTGATAGCTACTGATAGCCGCTGATAGCTACTGATAGCTGCTGATAGCTACTGATAGCTGCTGATAGCTACTGATAGCCGCTGATAGCTACTGATAGCTGCCGTTAGCCGCTGATAGCTGCTGATAGCTGCTGATAGCCGCTGATAGCTGCTGATAGCTGCCGTTAGCTGCTGATAGCTGCCGTTAGCTGCTGATAGCTGCCGTTAGCTGATGTTAGCTGATGTTAGCTGATGTTAGCTGCTGATAGCTGCTGATAGCTGCTGTTAGCTGATGTTAGCTGCTGATAGCTGCTGACTCAGTGTGCTCTACGAAAAGCTGCTTGAACCATGAAAGTCCACCATGATGGATTTTCTGCTAATTTGCATAAACTTAAAAACAGTAATGTGTCTACTATCTACTATCTATTTTTTGGATTTTGACTCTTTGGACTCTTTTGACTTTTTGGATATTCAACATGAATTTGGTATAGAGCCTTGTGGGACTGAGATACATATTTCTATTATAAATGAGCAGTATCGGTCAAAAAACATGGCCGCCATCAACCACGATATCTTCGCAAAGGGTGGGGCTTAGCAAATATTGGCCGTAACTCATTAACCATTTGGCCAATCTTCATAAATCTTGGAACATAACTTCAGTCGATCACTGGGAACAGATCTACCAAAGCATTTTGCGCCGGACCCATAGGGGGCGCCACAAATGCCACAAACTTGTAACTGAAACCCCAGTGGACAGAATTTCACCAAAATTGGTGAGCATGCTCTGAGGGCGAGTATTAACCAAAATATGAAGCATCATATTGATCAATGCAAGTGGGCTTGGCTTATCACATATTTGCCCATCACTCAAGATGCCTTTGAGCAATCCTGATTAAACTCAGTGGAGACATGCGGCGCTTTGTCCTGAACATTCACATCAAGTTTCATTCAAATCAGATGAAGGAAGGACGAACGGCACGATTACTGAAGTGCTGCAGCTTTGTGGTCATTCTCACTCCTATAAACAGATGTTACTCACATTAGGTTTTAAACCTGTAAATTGCAGCTTGCGGCTATATCTATTATATTTATTATTATTATTATCATTGTTATTATTATTGTTATCATTCTTCTCTGCCCCCCCCCCCCCCCCCCCCATGCTCTGGTCACCTTCATATATTTCATTTCAAGTCTTATATCGCATTTCAAAATTAGTACTATTCCATTCTGTGAATAGATTTTAAATTTTTACTTGAATTTTAATATTACTTTGTTTTTTGTTATTATTATTGTTGTTGTTACCTTCCTCATGTTCTATTGTTCTTTGTATGCTGCATAATAAAACAGACTTTAAATAACGGTCGAGTGTTTAAGCGGCTCAGTAAACGACGTCTTCCTGTGCGTTTTCAGGACGGTCACCCGGACCGGCTGCAGTGCGGTCTGGAGGTGGGAGGACGCCTCTTCCTGTTGGACCTGGAGAAGAACCGGTGAGTGCCGACAGTCAGTAAAAACATTCAGTCTGTAAAGTTTCTGCTCTCACCTGTTGTTCCTCTGCAGCGACCTGCTGCCCAAACCGCCCAACGTCTTCTACTACCTGCCCAACGGCACCGGAGTGTCTGTGAGAGCCGACCCTGTGGTGAGTCAGCGAACGCACCACCATCCATCCTCACACTGTGTGTGTGTGTGTGTGTGTGTGTGTGTGTGTGTTTGTGTGTGTGTGTGTGTTTGTGTGTGTGTGTGTGTGTGTGTGAGTGTGTGTGTTTGTGTGTGTGTGTGTGTTTGTGTGTGTGTGTGTGTGTGTGTGTGTGTGTGTGTGTGTGTGTTTGTGTGTGTGTGTGTGTGTTTGTGTGTGTGTGTGTGTGTGTGTGTGTGTGTGTGTGTGTGTGTGTGTGTGTGTGTGTGTTTGTGTGTGTGTGTGTGTGTGTGTGTTTGTGTGTGTGTGTGTGTGTGTGTGTGTGTGTGTGTGTGTTTGTGTGTGTGTGTGTGTGTGTGTGTGTGTGTGTGTGTGTGTGTGTGTGTGTTTGTGTGTGTGTGTGTTTGTGTGTGTGTGTGTTTGTGTGTGTGTGTGTGTGTGTGTGTGTGTGTGTGTGTTTGTGTGTGTGTGTTTGTGTGTGTGTGTGTTTGTGTGTGTGTGTGTGTGTGTGTGTGTGTGTGTGTGTGTGTGTTTGTGTGTGTGTGTTTGTGTGTGTGTGTGTGTGTGTGTGTGTGTGTGTGTGTGTGTGTGTTTGTGTGTGTGTGTGTTTGTGTGTGTGTGTGTGTGTGTGTGTGTGTGTGTGTGTGTGTGTGTGTTTGTGTGTGTGTGTTTGTGTGTGTGTGTGTGTGTGTGTGTGTGTGTGTGTGTTTGTGTGTGTGTGTTTGTGTGTGTGTGTGTGTGTGTGTGTGTGTGTGTGTGTGTGTGTGTGTTTGTGTGTGTGTGTTTGTGTGTGTGTGTGTGTGTGTGTGTGTGTGTGTGTGTTTGTGTGTGTGTGTTTGTGTGTGTGTGTGTTTGTGTGTGTGTGTGTGTGTGTGTGTGTGTGTGTGTGTGTGTGTTTGTGTGTGTGTGTTTGTGTGTGTGTGTGTGTGTGTGTGTGTGTGTGTGTGTGTGTGTGTGTGTGTGTGTGTGTGTGTGTGTGTGTGTGTGTGTGTGTGTGTGTGCAGCTGTGACAGATGTTGTTTGTATCTGCAGACTCACTGTTATTACCACGGCAGCGTGCGCGGATTCCCTCAGTCCAGAGTGGCAGTGAGCACCTGCTCCGGACTCCGGTCAGTCTTCTTCATCCTCTTCATCACAGCCCATAATAACCCAACACTCATGTGACCTCTCAGGTTCAGGGTCGGATACATTCAGATCCGCTTTATAATCTTCGGTTAAGTGAATGTTGACACATCGATCAGCTGATTCATATCAATGAAGCTGATCAGATTCATGTGGATTTAAAATGAAGAACATTGTGACAGATTCGATCAGCTGGAGCTCATAAAGTTTCCTCCACAGATTTAACAGATGGACGGTTTTTAATGAACAGACTGTTAAAGGGACTCGGTCCACCGCAGCAGGAAAACGTCTCTCTGGACGCAAATCTGAACACAAAGTTTACAGAACGTGTCGTCGAACTGTTGAAACTCTTTCTAAATACTGAGAGGAAACATTTTGTTCTCCAGCAGCAGTGAAGGAAAGTCAGAAACCTCCTGATCCAGATTTACTGGGTTCAGGTCTTTGTGTTCTCAGCAGAAACGTGAGCGCAGCGGAGTGACGATTCAGCGTTCCTCTGCAGGTTAAACTGATCTGGATTAATAATGTGAGTGACCTCTGACCCCTGCAGCACGGAGCGCGAAGGCTGCAGCGGGATTAGTGGATTTGTTTATCGGCTCACGTGAAAAGACCTGGTCCCGGTTTAGGGTCAGAGCCGCGTACACAGAAACCTCAGTCCACCACACTGAGACCTTTATTTAGCAGCTCGGATTACTGACAGCTGAGAACATAAAACTATTAACAAACAAATAAATAAAGACACTTCAGTCACATGAGACACGTTTCACAAACACACTGATGTTTAGTAGTGAACACAACGCTGACACATCAGCAGCTTCACTCGTCAGCTGCTGAACGACGAGACGCTGAGACTGAACCAGAACAGATAAACAACGAGCTGAAACTCACTATAACATAAAGATTAAAGGCATTTCAACAAATCAGAACGTTTTATATGAACAACAGATCAGATGACGGTGAAATAATAAGTTACGTTTGGACTGAAAGTCGTCTGAAAGATTCATGTAGATTAAAAGCTGTTTACAGTAGAGCTTTATGATCCAGTTAGAAATCTCCGTTAATCTGCTTTAATCAAACCAGATTATCTGATTGGCTCCTCAATAATTTCAATCTTTACATTTTACAACAGGAAGTGTGATTATTCAGCTTGGTTTGGGTTTGTTTCCTCCTGCAGCGGCATCATCGCCATCAACTCCACGCTGAGCTTCGAGCTGCAGCCGCAGGAGGACGAGCACCTCCCCCTCCACCAGCAGCAGGAGGAGGAGGAGGAGGGGGGAGGAGGGGAGAGCGGGGGAGAAGGAAGTGGAGGGAGCGGAGGAGGAGGAGGAGGAGGAGAAGGAGGAGGAGGAGGAGGAGTCCACCTGCTGTACTCCACCAGCCCTCTGGAGAGCAGCGGTGGCGGCGGCTGCGGGGTTTCTCACACCGCCATCCCCCCCATCCACAGCTCCACACACACACACAGGGTGAGACTGCTGACGTGCCCTGAAGCAAGGCAGCAGCGAGACTCTGCTCTGCTCCTGTTGGTTAGAAACGATGTCACATCAGATGTTAGCGCCGTGTGAGATCCACAACTTCCTGTTTTATTTGAAAATATGATTTGATTTGTACAAAAGAACATTTAGATATAAAAACACAGTTTTACTTTTAGAGACAGGAAGCTGGAACTCAGATACGATCAATAAGCAGGATTCATCCTCCGGAAACATGATCGATCTGAGATTCACTGAAACAGACTGTAGACTTTATTTAGTTATATTTATTATATATTTAACTTATTCTGTATTTCTGCTGTTTATTTGTAATGTAGCCTCAGTATTAGGAGAAGATGTTTGACCTCTGACCTCTGTGTGCTCTGTCTGCAGAGGAAGAGAGACATCCTGTCTGAGACCAAATACATCGAACTGGTGCTGGTGGCCGATCACAAGGAGGTCAGTATAATGATCAGCTGATCATAAACTGAACAGTGATGAAGGCTGTGATGTCATCATGTTGGTTTAATATTTCCTGATGGAAACACACATCGAGCAGGTCTGGACCGAACTCTTTAGTCTACAGAGACCCAACGTTCCTCCATCAGCAGCAGGAAAAACTCCTTTAACAGGAAGAAACCTGCAGCAGAACCCGACTCTACGTGGACGCCGTCTGTTTCGACCGGCTGGGTTGAGAGACACAGAGAAGCATAATAACAACAATAATAGCAATAATGGTACCGATATTAGAGATAAGACTAGTAATAATAACAACAATTATAGCAGGAGACGACGCCACCGTCCCCACAGCCACGACCATCAACGTCAAACACAATAACTTCAGTTTTATCTGAGTTTAGTAGCAGAAGGTCATCCAGGTCTTTATGTCGTTAAGGCATGTTTGGAGTTTGTTTAACTGATTGGTTTCATCTGGCTTCATTGATAAATATAATTGGGTGTCATCTGCATAACAATGAGAATTTATTTATGTTTCCTAATAATATTACCTAAAGGAAGCATATACAAGGTGAATAGAATTGGTCCAATAACAGAACTCCGTGTCTAACTTTGATGTTAAACATCACATGATGTCACATGATGTCACATGATGTGTGATGCTGAGACAGGAAGGGAAGACATTACTGAGACCCAGCTGATAAAAACCAATCCAGAGACTCTGATGTCCTGTTTATATCCGGCATTAACATGCGTCTCCTCGTGCTGCTTCAGTGACTACTTGTGATCTCACTTCTCCGCTCTATCATGGATGTTTAATAACAGCTTTTATAATACATCCATGTGCTATATATGCAAATAAACAAGTACATCATTTCCATTTGCAAAGACTGAATTCTTTGTTGTTTTTAACCAGTGGAAGGACCGGCGGTCCGCTCCGTCCAAAGCTCCGTTCAACTGATAACAGTTATTATGATTCATCCTCTGAGGATCATAAATGTGTGAAACTAATCTGCAGTAACATATTTCTGACACAAGATGGCAGAACTTTCATTAGAAATCAGTCTACAGTGTCTGTGTGTTTGAATAGAAACATTTGTGCTTTAAATCTTAAATGATATATAAGTGTTGTTATTATATATATATACACACACACACACATACACACATATATATATATATACATATATATATATGTATATATATATATGTATATATATGTGTGTATTATATCCTGATCATCTTACTAAACTTTCATCTCCTCACAGTTTCTGAATTACCAGAAGAACAACAAGACCATCATCTACCGCATGCTGGACGTGGCCAATCAGGTGGACTGGGTGAGACCTCTGACCTTTCACCTCTGTCGTAGCAAATCACCTCCACCTTTCTCTCCAGGAGACATTTCTCACTCACACAGACGTGGTCTGATCTCTGCGTTGTTAATAACAGATGTGGTCTGGTCTCTGTCACTAAGCACTGAAGCCTTTTACATGTTCATACAATCGTTTCCCTCTGACCTCCTGTCACCATAGTAACGGGACAGATGGACTGAGCCTTCTCTGCTTCCTGTTGCAGTTCTACCGTCCTCTGAACGTCCGTGTGGCGTTGACCGGTCTGGAGATCTGGAGCGACCGGGATAAGATCCGGGTGGAGAAGAGTCCGACCGACACCCTCAACAACTTCCTGGAGTGGAGAACCAGAGAGCTGCTGCCACGCCTTCGCCATGACAACGCCCAGCTGGTCATGTATGACATCACACCACAGGAACTAATCAGCCGCAGCTTCCCGCTGACGCTTCAGTCACCATCAGCTGTGTCTTACAGGGGCGGGACGTTCGACGGCACCACGGTGGGGATGGCGTCTCAGTCGTCCATGTGCTCCAGAGACCGGTCAGGAGGGGTCAACGTGGTGAGTGAACACCATCACTGTCGACTCTGTAACACACAGCGAACACCTGGAAACACACTGACTGGTAAACAACAGTCACAGATGACATTTTATTTTATTTTATTTAATCTTTATTTAATCAGGCAGATTATTGATCTCTTTTCCAAGAGAGACGTGAGATCAAGACACATTCATGACAAGAACACAGTCAGCAGACAGAAACAACACACGAGGAATTAATAAAAACAGTTACAGATAAAAAACATCAGATAAAGCTTTAAAATCTCCAAGAGGAATGTAAGTATGTTATACATAATATAATATTTATATTTAATATACATTAAAGTTTTAATGGCAGGATAGTCAGAGTCACTGGTGGAGAACACATGTACTGGTCTGCATTTAAAACCAGTCTGAGAGGTCGACTGAAGATGAGTCAGTGTCTGGGCTGGGGGGGGGGGGGGGGGGGGGGGGGGGGGCTGAGACATATAAAACTGTATCATCTGCAAAAAAAAATAGACATTGAAGTATTGATTAGGAGGAATTATGTTAATTATGTATAATGTAAACAGTAATGGACCAAGGACAGATCCCTGTGGAACCCCGTTTCTAATGTAAGAGGGTTTGACTGAGAACCATCAGCTGAGTTCACTCATCTAAACCTGCAGACTGTAGTTTATGAAGCAGCATTTTATGATCAATGATATCAAATGCTTTTGAGAGATCAATGAAGAGAGCAGTTTTTTATCATGTTATCAATGACTGAAACTGCAGCTGTGACTGTAGTAAGTTTAGAGAATCAATAAAGGTTAGTGGTTTTAAATTGACCAATGATTCTATTTCTATTCTAGAGATTTTTGCTGAGAAAGGAAGTTAAGAAGATGGATGGTGGTTGTTGAGATCAGAGACATTATTACCTTTGTGTAAGAGAACTACTGAGCTTCTCCATGAGGTTGGAATCTTTCCTGTTTGGTTAAAAACGTGACCTGAACAGATTAAAGGACACTTAGATGAAGAAGATATGAGTCAAGATGATCTGCACTGTTTTTAATCTCAGCAGAGCTTTGTGAACATCTGCAGTGCTTACCAAATTAAAACAAATTGAGAAAAAGGAAAACCAGTCCTCAGGGGTGCCTCTGGATCTAGACTTGGACCAGGCTTTGTCTCTGCTGTGGATGGCATTGGGTTAGGGTTAGGGTTAGGGGTTAGGGGTTAGGGTTGTGGATGGAGTTGTGGGGAGAACAAAACCTGACAAAAACCTGTAAAAAAATCCTGAAGATTAAAATGCTTATTGTTTCTTGTGGTGATGATTTGAGATCATCAGTGCAACAGAATATATGTATATATATACATATACATATACATATATACATATATACACACACACACACACACACACACATATATATATATATATATATATATATATATATATATATATACACATACACATATAAATGAGCTGAATCTAAAGTCTACCCAGAGTGAAGAAGTGTTGGTGATCATTAGCAGGCACAACCACCCACATGGTCTCTTAAAAACTGTAGTTTTATAATAAAAAGATTTTTTGGTCTTTTTTTCTTAATTAAAACATAATCAGTAAGTGTCAAAAAAGAACATGGACTTATGAACACACACAAGAAAAATAAATAATGACAAATTAAATTAGATTCAATCAATGAAAGAGCAAAACAGAATTCAATGATTGAAGAGTGACAGAAATATCAATAAATTGATAACTAATAATTAAATGAGCTGACAAAGAAAATATCAGATTCTTATATATTCAGAATGTAATTTACTGACAGAAAAGGCCTCAGAATACAGAATTAAAGTTAGTTTCAGCATTTAACAGTTTCTAAAGTCCTTCCGGGTGCAAACAGAGTAAACGTCTCGTTCC
>NC_058113.1:35380628-35398128 GCF_914725855.1 Thunnus albacares
GCAGATAAATGTGGGTTTTGATTTGTTCTGACCAGCGTACAAGTTCTCTGCCAGAGTTTTCTTGATCTTCCAGATCTCATCTTGATCTCCACAGTTGCCCTGAACTGTCATCTCTTAATTACATTTCACACTGTGGAAACTACAAGCTGACGACACTTTGCTGTCTTCTTGTAGCTTCCTGCACTACAGACATCAGTAACTGTCTGTCTGACTGACTGTCTGTCTGTCTGACTGTCTGACTGTCTGACTGTCTGACTGTCTGTCTGTCTGACTGACTGTCTGACTGTCTGTCTGTCTGACTGTCTGTCTGTGTGTCTGACTGTCTGTCTGTCTGTCTGACTGTCTGACTGTCTGACTGTCTGACTGTCTGTCTGTCTGACTGACTGTCTGACTGTCTGTCTGTCTGTGTGTCTGTCTGACTGTCTGTCTGTCTGACTGACTGTCTGTCTGTCTGACTGTCTGTCTGTCTGTCTGACTGTCTGACTGTCTGACTGTCTGACTGTCTGTCTGTCTGACTGACTGTCTGACTGTCTGTCTGTCTGACTGTCTGTCTGACTGTCTGTCTGTCTGTGTGTCTGTCTGACTGTCTGTCTCCAGATGCTACCAGCGCTCCGGCTGTGTGTTTTTCATCCGTTAACAAACAAGGAAGCAAATATGGAAACTGTGGTCAGCTGGCCAACAGCTCCTACATCCCCTGTGGAAGCTCGTGAGTACACAGAGTACACACACAGAGTACACAGAGTACACACACAGAGTACACACACAGAGTACACAGAGTACACACACAGAGTACACAGAGTACACACACAGAGTACACACACAGAGTACACAGAGTACACACACAGAGTACAGAGTACACACACAGAGTACAGAGTACATACACAGAGTACACACACAGAGTACAGAGTACACACACAGAGTACAAAGTACATACACAGAGTACACACACAGAGTACAGAGTACACACACAGAGTACAGAGTACACACACAGAGTACAGAGTACATACACAGAGTACACACACAGTACACACACAGAGTACAGAGTACAGAGTACACACACAGAGTACAGAGTACACACACAGAGTACAGAGTACACACATAGAGTACAGAGAGTACAGAGAGTACAGAGTACACACACAGAGTACAGAGAGTACAGAGAGTACAGAGTACACACACAGAGTACAGAGAGTACAGAGAGTACAGAGTACACACACAGAGTACAGAGAGTACAGAGAGTACAGAGTACACACACAGAGTACAGAGAGTACAGAGAGTACATACACAGAGTACAGAGTACACACACAGAGTACACACACAGAGTACTGCAGTATGTCTTCTTCTTCTCCTTGTTGTAGTGACGTGTACTGTGGGAGGATCCAGTGTCAGGGGGGGAGGGAGCGCCCCCTGCTGGGCACCAATGCAGAGATCCTGACCACCACGGTCCGCTTCAACCACAGCGACCTGGTCTGCAGAGGAACCTTCTTCCACCTTGGAGACGACGTGTCCGACCCCGCCACCGTGGCCCAGGGCACCGCCTGCGGCCCCGGCAAGGTGAGGACACAGCGCCCCCCGCAGGCCGGAGGACAGACTGAGTTTATTCAATCCAACATATAGAAGCAGGATCAGCACAGAGCTTTGAACATGGCTCCGAACATCCTGTTTTAATACAACGGTGTATATACAGCATGTCCTAGTGTTGTCAATCGCTAATTAATTGCACATGTTTCAGATGTTAAAACTTTTATCAACATGAGTGGAAAAGAAAGGTTTGCTTTACGCTTTATTGTTGGAAATCAATTAACAACACAAAACAATAACAAAGATTGTCAGAAACCCTCACAGGTAGGATATTAAGCTTTTTAAAAATATGCTCAAATCATAATTTACAGCAAACTCAAGCTCATTAGGCAACACATGGGCGCATTGGCCAGCTAAATTTAAAGATCACTCCCTGCAGCGTTCACTTCAAAAGCAAATCACACAGTGTAATTGTGTCCAACCTCACGTTGGAGAAATAAAGGCTCAAAAAACATCCCCTTGTGTTATGGGATAAAAACAGGATAATACAAAATAAACAGCAACAATACATAAAGTGAGCAGTGGAAAGGGAGTATAAGAAAGAAAATTACTTACACGCTCCAAATTATTTCCTGCAGACTCTCGTCCTCCACAGTTTTAACTTGTCTGCAGGCTGCAGCTGCTGAAAGCTGCTGCTTGTAGGTTTGTCTGTGGGTTTCTCTCACACACTGGGTCGACACTGAGTTGGGGCTAACAAGCATTAGCATTAGCATTAGCTGTGTGTTTCACTAGCAAATGTTATCTAAGACTAGATGCACTCCAGTGGTAACTCAGCTGGTCTGTAGTCTGTTGCCATCCGACTTAAAAGCACAATACGTCATTTCTGCTGCCAAAGTTCTCTCAATCGACACAATAACAAAAAGACGTACTATGATGACGTTGTGAAGTAGCGTGGAATCATGGGAGTTGTTAAATAACCACCATTGCCATCAGCTTCTCCCAGTTAGGATTCCTTCAGTGTTCATCATTCAGGATGTTTTTACTGGGAGCCAAATTATCCACAGAGACCCGGTGATTAAATCCGCTAAAAACACTGAAAAACTCAGTTTCACCTTAAAAATCATTGTTTCTCTGACACTGTTCAGTGGACCCTGTCACCAGGACTCTCTCACCACTACTGTCACCAGGACTCTCTCACCAGGACTCTCTCACCACTACTGTCACCAGTACTCTCTCACCAGGACTCTCTCACCAGTACTGTCACCAGTATGCTCTCACCAGGACTCTCTCACCAGTACTCTGTCACCAGTATTCTCTCACCAGTACTGTCACCAGTATTCTCTCACCAGTACTGTCAACAGTACTCTGTCAACAGTACTCTATCACCAGTACTGTCACCAGTACTCTGTCACCAGTACTCTGTCACCAGTACTGTCACCAGTACTCTGTCACCAGTACTCTGTCACCAGTACTGTCACCAGTACTCTGTCACCAGTACTCTGTCACCAGTACTCTGTCACTAGTACTCTGTCACCAGTACTGTCACCAGTACTCTGTCACCAGTACTCTGTCATCAGTACTCTGTCACCAGTACTCTGTCACCAGTACTCTGTCATCAGTACTCTGACATCAGTACTCTGTCACCAGTACTCTGTCACCAGTACTCTGTCACCAGTACTGTCACCAGTACTCTGTCACCAGTACTCTGTCATCAGTACTCTGTCACCAGTACTCTGTCACCAGTACTGTCACCAGTACTCTGTCACCAGTACTCTGTCACCAGTACTCTGTCATCAGTACTCTGTCACCAGTACTGTCACCAGTACTCTGTCACCAGTACTCTGTCACCAGTACTCTGTCATCAGTACTCTGTCACCAGTACTGTCACCAGTACTCTGTCACCAGTACTCTGTCACCAGTACTGTCACCAGTACTCTGTCACCAGTACTCTGTCACCAGTACTGTCACCAGTACTCTGTCACCAGTACTGTCACTAGTACTCTGTCACCAGTACTCTGTCACCAGTACTCTGTCATCAGTACTCTGTCACCAGTACTGTCACCAGTACTCTGTCACCAGTACTCTGCCACCAGTACTGTCACCAGTACTCTGTCACCAGTACTCTGTCATCAGTACTCTGTCACCAGTACTGTCACCAGTACTCTGTCACCAGTACTCTGTCACCAGTACTCTGTCATCAGTACTCTGTCACCAGTACTGTCACCAGTACTCTGTCACCAGTACTGTCACTAGTACTCTGTCACCAGTACTCTGTCACCAGTACTCTGTCACCAGTACTCTCTCACCAGTACTGTCACTAGTACTCTGTCACCAGTACTCTGTCACCAGTACTCTGTCATCAGTACTCTGTCACCAGTACTGTCACCAGTACTCTGTCACCAGTACTCTGTCATCAGTACTCTGTCACCAGTACTCTGTCACCAGTACTGTCACCAGTACTCTGTCACCAGTACTCTGTCACCAGTACTCTGTCACCAGTACTGTCACCAGTACTCTGTCACCAGTACTCTGTCACCAGTACTGTCACCAGTACTGTCATCAGTACTCTGTCACCAGTACTCTGTCACCAGTACTGTCAGCAGTACTCTGTCACCAGTACTCTGTCACCAGTACTCTGTCACCAGTACTGTCACCAGTACTCTGTCACCAGTACTGTCACCAGTACTCTGTCACCAGTACTCTGTCACCAGTACTCTGTCACCAGTACTGTCATCAGTACTCTGTCACCAGTACTCTGTCACCAGTACTGTCACCAGTACTCTGTCACCAGTACTCTGTCACCAGTACTGTCACCAGTACTCTGTCACCAGTACTCTGTCATCAGTACTCTGTCACCAGTACTGTCACCAGTACTCTGTCACCAGTACTCTGTCATCAGTACTCTGTCACCAGTACTGTCACCAGTACTCTGTCATCAGTACTGTCATCAGTACTCTGTCACCAGTACTGTCACCAGTACTCTGTCACCAGTACTGTCATCAGTACTCTGTCACTAGTACTGTCACTAGTACTCTGTCACCAGTACTCTCTCATCAGTACTCTGTCACCAGTACTGTCACCGGTACTCTGTCATCAGTACTCTGTCACCAGTACTGTCACCAGTACTCTGTCACCAGTACTCTGTCACCAGTACTGTCACCAGTACTCTGTCACCAGTACTCTGTCACCAGTACTGTTACCAGTACTCTGTCATCAGTACTCTGTCATCAGTACTCTGTCACCAGTACTCTGTCATCAGTACTCTGTCACCAGTACTCTGTCATCAGTACTCTGTCATCAGTACTCTGTCACCAGTACTCTGTCATCAGTACTCTGTCACCAGTACTGTCACCAGTACTCTGTCACCAGTACTGTCACCAGTACTCTGTGAAAAGTTTCTATACAAATAAAGTCTGATTGATTGATAATGTAAGTGCACAACAGACATATTGTGCCAGTAACACTAGAGGGTGGCGAGGGGGCGAGGGGTCGAGGGGTCGTCATATCAGAACCTGCCTTAATGGTGTCAAAAGAACGTGTGGCGTTAAAATAAGTTTGCATTAACGTGTTATCACGTGAAGTTTGACAGAGTAAATGTTGTGTAATAAAGCGTCACAGTAGAGTTTACAGTGTGTTTGTGTTGCAGGCCTGTTTGAACCAGAAGTGCGAGGACGTGTCGGTGTTCGGTGTGGACGAATGCCACAGGAAGTGCAACGGTCACGGAGTGAGTTCTGCTACAAATCACTTTTATTTGTGCAGGTTTTGAGGAGCCTGTTGTTTTCATGATTGATTAATGTGATGATTGATGAGGAGTCTCGATTCTTATCTTCTATAATTTTAAAACGTATTTTTGTTCAAATGTTTGTTTATAACAAATAAATACACCAGAGAAAAAAAAACTATTTGATTTCTACCAAAAAACGTCCACATCAAATAAAAACACACTTTTTCCTCCGAATACTCAGCTGTGTATGAATTGAAGGACCAGATCAACAGAATCAGTCGGTCATATAATAATAAGACGTCTGATGAAAGCTGTGTGTGTTTCAGGTGTGTAACAGTAACAAACAGTGTCACTGTGACGTCGGCTGGGCTCCACCTGACTGCAGGTACTCGGGTCACGGAGGCAGCGTGGACAGCGGCCCGGCCAGAGCTGCCGGAGGTACGACACCATGAACGCATCGAACACGCCCTCCTCTCCTCTCCTCTGACTGCGCTTCATCGTTCTTCTTCTTCTCTATTCAGAGTCCGACCCGGTCCGAGTCGCTCTGCTGGTCATCTTCCTCTTCATCCTGCCTGTGGTCCTCCTCTTCCTCGTCCTTCGCTTCCCTCGTTTCCGTCTCCTCTGCGTCGGAGCCGACAGCCCGATTCGTAAAGCTCGACAACAAAACCGGTAACATGAAGTTTAGTTTACAGGAATATTTGAACTTGTGGAAATTAACGATGTCATAAAATAATAATAATAATATGTTTGATATATTAGTGTAAAAGTTATTTCCTATTAGAACTTTTATTATTATTAAATTATAAGTCAAGGTAAAGTTGTATTTGACCTGAAGTTCAACAGGTGAGTCGATCACATGATGTTTATGGAGATGATGTGGTGAACAGGTGAGTCACCTGGAGTTTATCAAACGTTCCACAAATCAGCTGATTCTGCTTCTTTTCTCACCCACAATGCAGTGTGACTCACTGTGAGATGTGGGGTTTGGAGTTTGACCCCGCCCACGTCTCCAGGTACTGCTGGACCTGCTGGGTCCTGGACCTGCTGGGTCCTGGACCTGCTGGGTCCTGGACCTGCTGGGTCCTGGACTGTAGTCTGTCCCTGTAGAGTGACGTTGGGGTTTTTAACCATGTGTTAATGATGATGACATAGTGATGACATCACAGTTAAAGCTGCACTGATCCAGGTTCGGATCTTCTGATGTCTAACGGCACATTGACTCTGCAGACGCAGAGACTTCTGGGTAATGAAGTCCTCAAAGTTTCAACAGTTTGCTGGTGCAGCTTTAAGTTGTGGGACAGTTTCAGTGTGTGTTTGTGTCTCCTGTTAGTTTCTGTGGTCTGTGATGTCATACAGGTGTCCGGTCAGCTGACAGGTTTTATTTCAGATGTTTTCTTCACATCTCATCAGGACGCGGGCGATGGAGCAAGCGGACGGCAGGAACGGAGAGCAGGTTCGACCGCTGAGATACCACCTGAACCCACAGACGGACATCCCACTGACCCCATCCCACAAAGAGGTAACCATAGCAACCTCGCCAACACTGACTCCGCCCTCTCACAAGAGTCCAGGTGGACAAACAGGTCAGACACGAGTAAAGGCGTATATCGAATCCTGAACCCTAAAGGCATTCATCAAATCCATGGCCGGCACGCGTTCACCGGGTCCAGGCGGCGCGTTCACCGGGTCCAGGCGGCGCGTTCAAAGGGTCCAGGTGGCGCGTTCAAAGGGTCCAGGCGGCGCGTTCAAAGGGTCCAGGCGGCGCGTTCACCGGGTCCAGGCGGCGCGTTCAAAGGGTCCAGGTGGCGCGTTCAAAGGGTCCAGGTGGCGCGTTCACGGGGTCCAGACGGCGCGTTCACCGGGTCCAGACGGCGCATTCACGGGGTCCAGACGGCGCGTTCACCGGGTCCGGGCGGCGCGTTCAAAGGGTCCAGACGGCGCGTTCACGGGGTCCAGACGGCGCGTTCAAAGGGTCCGGGCGGCGCGTTCAAAGGGTCCAGGTGGCGCGTTCAAAGGGTCCAGACGGCGCGTTCACCGGGTCCAGACGGCGCGTTCACTGGGTCCAGACGGCGTGTTCACTGGGTGCAGACGGCGTGCTCACTTGGCTGCCACAGTGTCAGTTTAAAAACAACCTCGAGTCGTCAAAGTCTCACATTTTCAGATTTTACCGGCTGCAGCGGCGAGTCGTCCAGCTGGGAGACATGAAACCGTTTATAATTTGCTGTTTTTGCAGCTTTACGTGACGTTACGATACGTTTACCGGAGAGTAACAGACACGGATAAACATTTCCCTCATGTGGGAGATCAGTGTCACTTCCTGTGTTCGGTGCCAGAGAACATCCACTAAATGTACATTATGTTGCTGCGTATCAGACGGAGACAAAACATCAGAGCAAGATTACAACAGAAAGCTTCATTTCCTGGGTTACAGTATATATATACATATGTACTGTATGTACTACAGTTACATACAGTACATATGTATATATATACTGTATGTAACTGTAGTACATACAGTATATATATATATATATACTGTATGTAACTGTAGTACAAAAACAAATCAGTTCTAGTTATTTAAATTAAATATTTCATTCTACAAAAGGAACTAAGTGAATAAAACAGATAATATTAAGTTATGATGTCACAGAATAATCACAGCTCTGTATCACAAGTTTTTGAAATTGTCAGGATCTATTTATATTTATTTATATTTATTTATATATTATTTATGTCTGAGCTTTTACTTTGCCTTTCATACTTATATTTACCTGCAAATAATAATGTTTGAGAAATAATATAAAGGAGCTGAAAACCTACTTTTTTGGAGCATCAAGTATATAAAGTTTGCTGAGCAACGTAACTGTTTAATAACAAATCACACTGAGATGAAGATGAAGATGAAGATGAAGGATCAACAGAAACCTTCTGCCGCCTGCTGGACAACAGCAGAATAAATGAATAAATATCCTCCTCATCATCACCACATCTACACATATTATCCTGTTATTCCCCAAATCTGAAGCATTTCTCCTGATGGTAATATCTTATAAAAGCATCTATCAATCTATCAATCTATCAATCTATCAATCTGTCTACCTATCTACCTATCTATTATCTATTAATCTATTATCTATCTATCTATCTATCTATCAATCTATTATCTATCAATCTATTATCTATCAATCTATTATCTATTATCTATCTATCTATTATCTATCTATCTATTATCTATTAATCTATTATCTATCTATCTATCTATCAATCTATTATCTATCAATCTATTATCTATCAATCTATTATCTATCAATCTATGATCTATTATCTATCTATCTATTATCTATCAATCTATTATCTATCAATCTATTATCTATCAATCTATTATCTATCAATCTATGATCTATTATCTATCTATCTATTATCTATCAATCTATTATCTATCAATCTATGATCTATTATCTATCTATCTATACGATAATATTGATATTATAGTTTTCTGGTTTTAGTTTCATTTTTATTCTAAAAGCTTATTTGAAGATGAAGATGAAAGATATCGTGGATTTCCATTTTCAGTTATTTTTGTTTTTTTGCTTTCTTCCTTTCAGCGAACATTAACTCACCTGCTTGTTTGACCTTTGACCTCTGGTACACCTCCTGTGCATGTATCACTCTGCCTCTGCTTCCTGTTTTCTCTCCTATCAGGTTCATGACAGACCTGCTCCTCCCGCTAAGCCACTCCCCCCTGACCCCGCCCTAAAACCCCCGCAGCAGGTAAACTCACCTGAGCTCACCTGGAGGAGTTCACGGCGTGTTGGTGTTAATCAGCTGTCTGTGATGTCATCAGCTGTCTGTGATGTCATCAGCTGTGTGTGTGTGCGTCCTGTCGTCGTCGTCGTCGGCTTGTGTTGTGTCTCCTGCTGTCCTGCTTCAGTCATGATGCATTTGAGTCTTAAATAATCATCGTAAATATGAGTTTTGTCGCTCAGGATGAAGCTCGGCCGTTTGGCAGATCTTGAGTTCTTCAAGTGTCACAAACTGTGTGAAGAATGTGACAGTGAAGGAAATCCACACAAGAGTTTACTGAAAACAAATGTTAATGAAAACTAAAAGTAACAATAAAACAATAAAGTGAAGATGATGCAGGGCGGCTGTCAGCAGTGAATCATGTGACACAGTGGGAGGGGCAGCACATCAGCTCAGCCTCCATTTAACATTTTAATCAATGACGTTTCTGCCGTTCAGGATTGAAATATATTTGATGTAAAGAAGAAAGAAACAAACTTTGAGCTGCTTCTTCATGAAGAAACATAGAAATGAAATGTTTTATGATTCAGTCAGAATCAGGAATCTTTCCAAACACTGACTCTCGCTGTTCTTCTGACAGCGACCGGCCCCCCCCACCAAGCCTCTGCCCCCCGACCCCCCCGCCCAAACCGGCCAGGTACGGTCACCTGTAGTCAGTCTGTCCTCTGTGTGTCTGCAGAATCATCATTAGTCTAAATGAATGTGACAGCGCCGCCTGCTGGCCGGAGGAGTAAACATGTCTGCCGCAAAACGCAAATACTGAACGAATAAACTCAGTCAGAGCCGTACGGAGTCCGAAGCGTGCCAAATAATCTACAGATACATGTTTTTAATTTAAAAAGGGTTTCACTAATAATAACTACATGGTTTTGCATTTCAAAGATGCTTCAATGAAGTCGAGCAGTAAAAATATTCATTTTGACAAAAAAAGTAACACAAGGTGTTTTATAAAGCTTTCAGCCAAATCACATGGCCTTCTTCAGTGCATGAAGTTGCTTAGTTGTCATGGAGATGATTTAGTTGTTATTACAAGTATAAATAACAGAAGCAGTAACGAATCATTGTTGTCAAACTGTTTCCACAGTTGAGAATAAATCTTGTAAATAAAATTATTTCCTTTTACTGATGAATTAATAACTGAATCAAGACGCTCATCATGTTTCATCTCAGCGACACTAAAACCTTTAATGTCCACAGAGTAACAACAAGAGCTCTGATTGGCCAAAACAAAACAACAGAACAGCTGATCAGAGAAAATCTTTATTCTAGTTTGAAATTTATTTTGTGATTCATCATTTAAAGACAGGAAATAGAAATATTAATTTGTTAAGGTAATTATGTTTCTATATTCTTTTACTTTGAGTTCGTTAATGCCTAATTATCTTATAGCTTTTTAAACGCTATCACTTTATCAATATATCAAATTAAACCAGTCAGTAATTACTGTTGGCGCTCTGATGACTCCGTACAGAAATACCATGATCTCAGTTTGGTCTTTTTGTTTCTATATTTTCTCTTCTCTGAATGTTTGTTCTGTTTCTATTTGCATGCAGTAGATCGTTTTTATTGATCAAGTATTTTTAATCAAAATGAGCAGAAAAAGTGCAACTTGTTCACCTTCGTATCCTCGGCAGCATGTTGTTGTTTTCCCCCGACTTCAATAAACAGGAAGTCAAACAAACTCTTTCCTCTTCCTCCTCGCTAACCTTCCAGCTGCTGGTGAGTCGACCAGCTCCGCCCACCAAGCCACTCCCCCCTGACCCCGTCTCACCTGGACAGGTACACCGCACCTGCCTGCTAACTGTTAGCATGTAGCTAGCACGTACTTAGCATGTAGGAAGCATGAAAACCCGGTAAAGTCCTGGTGAGCTGATTCCGTCTGATCAGTTGCTGTAATTTGGGTCCTGATTGGTGAATTGTGATCGGCTGATGTGACTGAATATGAGTATTGATCTCCGATGATTAAACTGGTTTGATCAGGAGGACTTGATGATTGTTATTAAAATGTGGTTTGATGAGTGATCGAGCTGATCGGTTTAATACTGATGCTGATTTCATCCTGAGACGTGTTGAGGAAACAAAAACCTTCTTGTTGCTGTCGACACTGATGTTTTCATGCAAAAAAGGCAGAAATAAACATTTTCTTTTGTACTGAGATTCATATTTTTTCCATGATTCTGTCTTCAGATTCCAGCTCTGGCCAAACCAGCGGTGCCCAAAAAGCCCCGCCCCCCGGCCCCACCAACCCACCCCCACGTCCACCATCATCCCGGCTACACCAGCAACATCAAACCACCTCAGCACGCCGCCGTCGCACCTGCCGCCAGAATGAACAGGTACGACTGGTAAACCAGAACATTTTTAATACGACAAAAATTCTCTTTTTATTTTTTGCTTCAAACGGTGGAAATGAGCAGAAAACTGAAGAAAGGCAGAATATTAGAAGTGTTTGTTGTTGTTTGTCTCCAGACAGCCTCCCGCTCCTCCGACTCGACCCAAAGTCCCTCAGAAAGTCGACTCGTCTCCGCTGTAACCTGAGACACCAACACTTTATATCTGCAGAACATTTCAATAAAAATCATCTGATCATCTGTTTGGCCTGAAACCTTCAACAGGGACGAATGAAGACGATGATGAAGATGATGATGATGACTCTATAATCCAGTTTGCACTCAGTCGTCAGATTTCTGCTTTAACACTTTGTTCATTCACTCGGACTGTAGATGAAAGTCGATGTATCTCCAAAGTTAGACAGCGCAGCTCAGTGCCTTGCTCAGCGGCACCTCGGCAGCGACGGTGTGGACGCTCGGGGATCGAACTCTCGGCCTGTGAGCGACGGTCGCCGGAGACGATGTCACGTCTGATTGTCTTGGTGTCGACGATGCAGCGCCCCCTGGAGTGAGCGGGGGCTCAGTGCCTTACTCAAGGACCCTTGTACAGGAATCAAACCTGTGGTCAAACGGTTCCCAAACTGTGGTCCAGGGCCCTCAGCAGGTTCCTCACAAAATACCAGATTTTATATTTTAGATAAATGACAGAATGTTTTTCATCACATCTTCAATGCAGACAAACTTCTCAGATCAAATAAAGTTTGAACACATCAGATCATCTGAAGCTGAGCAGACGCTGTACGGACTCACAGGAGACCCGACATATAGAGGTCAACTTTAAGAACACACCAGTCCAGTTCACCGGATCAGTGCTGTTGCTCATACTGACCTTTTGGTCAAATTTAATTTATTGAAAATTTTCCGGTGCAGAATATAAATCCTCCAATCCAGACTCTACATCTCAAAACAAACAAACCATACAACAAAAAAAACACAATATACTTATTTAAAGTCACGATAATTCCACAAATAATCACAAATCAGCTTTATATTTATACAACATATCATTTCTTGACCAGAATTTATACAATCTATGTGTAAGAGTCAACTGAAGGAGCTCGTTCAATGCTTAGATCATACCTGTTAGTGGAAGACAGGCTCAGCTGTGATATCATACATATATCCTGTGAAAAAGCTTGTAACCTCCTGGATGCTAGATGCTAGGTTAGTCGCTCTTCTCTGAACATTCTGTATGTATTTTTATTTCTAAGGACACCAGACTCGCAAATTGAAGATGAGATCTCACCAAGGATTGATATAATGACATATTTCCTTGAATAAATTATGAAAGGTTCTTCTGATTATCAGCATAGAATTTGCCTTTTTCATCTCTTCTGAAAAGTGTGCGTGGAGTTCTGGTGAACTATCAACCACCACAGCTACACGTACGGAACCACCGATTCTCCAGCTGTATAATTATTAACCACCAGTCCTTCCTGAAGATGGACTGAGTCAGTGTTCTGAGAAATTATTCTAAATATTTTTTGTTGTACACAAAAAGATCTCAGATTGTATCACACTTGGCAAATCATTTATAAAGACTACAAGTCATATATTTATACAGCACATTTAAAAACTGAAGCTTTACAGAGAAATTTAAAATACAGTTAAATAATTAAAACAATAAATAAATGAATAACTAACACAGCAAAGTAATACAGTTTTGTGGGGGCTCTCAAAGTTAATTGATGATCAGTGATTGATGGTGAAGATGTGACTTCCACAGTCTGACAGCAGAGATAGAACCGAAGGTGGAAAAGAGGACGTAGAAAATGGACCGACATGTTCTGTGTTGGACTGGTAACCAGTGAAGAGAGACCAGTAGGTGAGCTGTAGCACCAGTGAGCATAGACAGGATCGACTGACTGACTCCCACATACAGAGAGCTGAAGTATGTCGGTATGTAAAACTGTCTTAATTCTCAAAAAGAAAGGAACTGTTTTATTTTTGCTGTTGTGGAAAAATCTGCTAATGAGTTTATTTGTCAGTATTTAATGCAAATTAATGTACCAGAAATCTGAGTCTTACTTTCATTTAGCTGAAGAAAGTTTCCATCCATTCAGTGCTTAACATCCTCCAGACAACTTAAAAGACACTGAAGACTGAGTTTTGCTTGGTTTCAATGGGACGTAGAGCTGCGTGTCATCAGCGTAGCGTAAAGGATAACGGATGTTGAATGTCCTAAAAACCGTGGAAGCTAAAAGCAGTGGAAGCTAAAAGCAGTGGAAGCTAAAAGCAGTGGAAGCTAAAAGCAGTGGAAGCTAAAAGCAGTGGATATGTTGAGAATAAAATAGGAGCTAGGATGGAGCCTTGGGGAACTCCATAGGAGACCCTGTGAACCTGTTAAATACCCTGTGAGCACCGTTTGTGATGGCCGACCAAACAGTACAGTTTGAGTATCAAAGTTATTTTAACGTGCAGATTATTGGATGCCATAAAAACAGCATCCATTTAAATGTATTTATAACCAAGTTCACTCCATAGATACCTGAACACACCAAGTGTCACCAGTCGCTGCTCATGGAGGAATGTTGGGTCTCTATAAATTAAAGAGTTCAGTCTAGACCTGCTCTATGTGGAAACAGCCCTGAGATAACTTTTGTTGTGATTTGGCGCTTTATAAATAAAACTGAATTGAATTGAAAAAATAGAAACATACAGTGTCTGCTCAGCTTAACGAACTCAACATTTGTCACAAGGTTTGAACGGTCTTCAGATGGACTTCACCGTCATCTGACTCTTTTACCAGAAGGTGTTTGAGGTCTGAATCTGAACTATCCAGGAGTTCTTGACATTAAAAAGACTTGATATCCTGGATCAGCCTTTTGGTTCCTAGAGGCTAAAGGTGTGGATTAACACTGACAGATGAACCACATGGAGATTACACCTGTCCACAGTGGGATTACACCTCTCCACAGTGGGATTACACCTGTCCACAGTGAGATTACACCTGTCCACAGTGAGATTACACCTGTCCATTGTGGGATTATACCTGTCCACAGTGGGATTACACCTCTCCACAGTGGGATGACACCTCTCCACAGTGGGATTACACCTCTCCACAGTGGGATTACACCTGTCCACTGTGGGATTATACCTGTCCACAGTGGGATTATACCTGTCCACAGTGGGATTACACCTGTCCACAGTGAGATTACACCTGTCCACTGTGGGATTACACCTGTCCACAGTGGGATTACACCTGTCCACAGTGAGATTACACCTGTCCACTGTGGGATTACACCTGTCCACTGTGGGATTACACCTGTCCACAGTGAGATTACACCTGTCCACAGTGAGATTACACCTGTCCACTGTGGGATTACACCTGTCCACAGTGGGATTACACCTGTCCACTGTGGGATTACACCTGTCCACAGTGAGAGTACACCTGTCCACTGTGGGATTACACCTGTCCACTGTGGGATTATACCTGTCCACTGTCTCCTCACTTTGTGTATGGAAATTAACTCACTGAGCATTCGCACCTTCGCCTGTTTGATCAATAAACTGCTGGAAACTCGAGGACTTTCTGACTCTGAGGTCTTTGTTGAACTTGACAGTCTGGCTCAAAGTGAACTAAAAGCCTTACCAGGAGGAACTGGGTTCATCCCAGTGATCCAGTCTGTTCCTGATGGGAGATGTGATGGCAGGTGCTGCATCAGGTTTTTCAGTTTTTAACCTGCCTTAAAGTTTCTGTCAGAGACAGCCGGGAATGTACGCTACGAGTCCATCAGCTGTCTGTAACGTAACGCCAAAGACAAAGTGGATGAATGTCACCATGTGTGGATTTCATGTTTTCTTTGGATCCCCATCAGCTGATGCAGAAGTACAGCTACTCTTCCTGGGGTCCAAAGATGCTGTAATCTGATCAGTTTCAGAAAATGGTTTTATTTGACTTCTAGCTTAGGGCTGGGTATTGATTTAAAGTTTTCAACAAAAGTGCCAATAAAATGCTTGACTTTCAGACAGAAACAATATTTTTGGATACTTTACTTTAGGAAATACAAACATGAAATCTACAAAACCAAAGCTGTCAAATGTTGTTTGAACTCAAAACACCGTCTTCAACTGATTAAATGATGATTTGAATCAGGAACAATCTGATCATAGTCAACAAGATTATGAATCTGAGCAGACATTTCATCTTCTTATTTTTATTTTTTGTGATATAATAATATGATTTTATTATTGTTTGGTCTATAAAATATCAGAAAATAAAAGTCCAGTTTGCGTGAGTCTAAGATGACTTCTTGTTTTGTCCACCAACAGAAATATTCAGTCTACAGTCAGATTTTAATTATTTACATTTGATAAGCTTGAAACAAAGATTTGTTTGGCATTTTTGCCTTTTAAGAAGTTACTTTAACAATTAATCAGTTATCAGAATAGTTTTCTGTCAGTTAAATAATCAATCAATCAACAAATCGTTGCAGTTCTACATTTGATGTCAGATTTTAGTACATGATTGTTTTTTAAATCTGTTCACAGCCAGAATCAGAAGAGAAGACAAAGTAATTATTAAAAAGAGAAACATCTAATAAAGGGTTAGGGTACTAGAACAGGCTGCTGTTTTAGTAAAGCTCATGTTTAGACCATCAACACCTGTCAGTTTTATTGATATTGATCAACACTTGTGTAAAGTGGAGTAACATTTACAGACTGTCTTTGTTTGAAAACGTGATTTGTTGCCTCTTGTGGTTTTTCTGCTGCTGATCTGTTCAGAGTGGAAACAGCAGAAATTAAAAGACAAAAAGAAAAGTGTAAATTTGTGTAAAAAGAGTTGTGTGGATAAAAGTCAGATATAAACAGACAGAGAATAAATGAATCATGTGACTGAGACGTCACTGAAGAGCTGAAAACATCAGATCTGTGTGGAGCGATGATGAGGAGACTGTAACCTTCCTCACATCAATACATGAAACTAACAGAAACGTCATATTTCCATCATGTTTTCCATCGTTTGAGCTTTGACTGTCGCTCTTTTAATGACGTCATCTTGTTGTGTCTCTTCTTCTACAACGGTTTAATGGCACCGACTGGAGAATTAGCGCCACCTGCTGTTTATGTGCTAATATGACATTTTATACTGATGATTTTCTGGAAATTCAGTTAAAATCTGAGACACATTTGCATGAAACTTGGTTTGTGAAACTTGCAGAAACTTTAGTGATAAAAGACTTTGACCAGATGGTGGCGCAGATGAAAAGTCAGGATCAAAGTCACTGCAGTCCATCCTCTGAGGAACATGAACATTTTATAACAATCCAAACAGGTGTTGAGATATTTCAATAAAGAACTAAAAAATCGACCTCATGGTGGCGCTAGAGGAATATTCAGAGGATCATTAACATCAGCAGGGTTCATCCTCTGAGGATCATGAATGTGTGAATCATATTTCATAAAAATCTATCAGATATGTTGAGATATTTCAGTCTGACCTAAAGTGTTGGACGGACTGAAAGACGTCCCTAAAAAAGTTTCCACCTCTTTCTACTTTGAGAACGGTTTTAATAAAAGCGTCTCTTTGCTCTGTTTAGATCGCCTGTCCACAGGAAGTGATGTCACTGCTCCTCGTGTTGGTTAAACTGCGAGTTAATGATGCTGCAGAACTGAATGTTTTCACCCGACGATCCTTAAACCGTCTGAGTCTGATCATTCAGACTGATCGATTTATCAGCTGATTTATTGATTGGTATTCATGCTGTTATGTTTGCTGCTAGAGGAAACGTCCTCAATAAAAACAGATTGTTTATACATCTTCTGTTTTGGTTTCTTGTTTTTCACTTTTGAACTACCTGCAACACTTCATAAAGTTTTAATCTGAGCTTACATCCGCCCACCCATGAGAACTGCAACTAAATATTTTTATTGATTCATCTGCAGATTATTTTTTTAATTTGTGAATCGTTTAGTCTATGAAACATCAAAAAGTAGTAAAAAAACCCATCCATCCCAGTTTCCATGGTAACGGCTTCAAATGTCTTGTTTTGTTGACCAACAGTCCAAAAACCCAAATCTGTTCTTGTGACTGACTTCTGACTGGTGGTTGACTTGAGTATCG
>NC_058113.1:35403128-35435628 GCF_914725855.1 Thunnus albacares
GCAGAGTGAGCTGATGTGTGTTTGTCTGCTGTCATCTGATCAACCTGTAGAAGACACCCAGCTGAACATATTCCCCGACAGTGAGAGACACACACTTCTAACACAGAAGACATCAGAAAAGCTACAGTCACAATATGAAGTCAGTTACATTGATGGATCATTGCAAAAAAACTTCTGCTGTCAAGAAATTCTTGTATTTTTGTCTACAAGTTACTATTGCTAATAGTACAAAAATGGTGAAAAGTTATTTAAAAGTTGTAAAGAATTACAGACCTTGTTACATCATATTTATGTTCAGCTATCTCAGGTGTCCAATGTGCTCTCAATACTCACACTACATGAATCCAATACAGACTGTGAAGCAACACTTCTTACAGTCTGATGGCTCACTGAGACTCGTTTACATGAATCAGATGTCAGTTTAACATGCTGCTCTCATGTCTGAATAAACACTGAGTCGCTTTTCCTCAAACATTTCTCTAACAGGAAGATCACAGCAGCACAAAGTCAAACATATTTCACTGTAAAACATTTATTATCTCATATAAAAATCTAATCACCTTAATAAATGATGGAATGCTGTGAAATAGATTCTTCTCACATCACATCAGTCTATAAAAATATTTTAAAGCACAATAATTAGATGATTATTGTGCTTTAAAATATTTTTATATTTGACATTTCCATTCGTAACAGCTGTAGGATGATGATCAGGCTTTACAAACAGCATGAGGACAGAAACTTGAATGCATTAAATGTTAAATGATGAAGCTGATGTGAAAGTGTATCAATGGATTCACTGTGAGGAGCTGCAGATGAAGCAGCCCGACAGAAAACACAAACTCTGCTTCCTCATTAGAGTATTTTTAACTCACTGTTATTTCTGTAAATGTTCTGTCACGTCTGAATGAAACTGTAAAATTCACCTTTGTCTGAGTGACTAAAAAACATCACTGTACCAGAGAGATGAAGCAGCAATGTCACAGATTCCTCGTCTGAAAAGGGTTTTGTCTCTACCTGCTGGTTCAGTTTAACACTCAGGCAGAATAAGACACGTCCTTTCTTTCTTTCAAAGGTCTTTTTACTGATTGTCAATAGTGAATAGAACACGTCCCATCTTTGAATCTGCTGTCATGTCTTTGGACAGAGATTTTTACTTTCTGTCAGCATCTGTTTTTAGATCAACTGTGTGAAAAGCAGCAAAGTGTGAAATGTGAAACCGTCTAATGGTGATGTGAAACAGGATGAAGTGATCCGGAGACAGTCAAGAAGCAAAATATCTCTCTTCTCTAATTGGCTGTCAGAGAAACAGTCACTTATAGAAACAACTGTTATCTGATGTTAAAGCTGCAGATGATGACGTTCCTCCTCTTCCTCTTCCCCCTCCCCCTGACCTCGGACCACAGTGAAAGAGGAAGCTGTGGTGAGTCTTTCTGACGGTTTCTTCACAGTCCTTCATCACTGACAGTCGCTTCGTTCAGAGCTTTAACTTCAACATTGACGAGGAGGAATCAATTTAAATCTTCGTAATCAGTTTGTCTATTATGGCTTCATCAGTCATCCTGCTGCTCTTCGGCCTGCTGAGCTGCATCACCTCGCTGCCTTCACCACGAATCTCCTTCACCCGCGGTAAGTCCAAAAAACACATTTCTAATCAATCAGTGAGGTACACCTCTTCCGGTTGGGATGTGTTTGTTTCACTGGAGGATCATGAAGGACATAAATGAGCATCAATAATAATGAGGAACAATCGTGTCTCTTTAATTTCACTCTCTAAAAAGTATTAGTCATAGTGGTAATGATTCAGTCTTGATAAACAATATGAGTATCTAACTCATAAATATATATACGTTTCAAATCTCTTCATTGATTATCGTATTTATAATTATATTTATTTTGTAATAATTTATTAGAGATTGTATTTAGTGATGCCATATCTTTTTAATGTTTATTTTTTTCCCATGTTGGAAAAGAATTCGGGTATCATTTGTTTTATCATTAAATATGTTTTTACTACATTTCCTTTTATATTTGGTTTGGTTTTATTTGGTCATAAAACAAGATACACTTTACACACTTTTCCATATATTCACCAGAAAAACAGAAAATCGCACAGGTTCAAAATATAAAACAAACTCATTATTAATAACTTCATTATTTATTGATTGTGACTCAGAGTTTAGTCACATGTTCAGCTCTATATGCAGGACAATGTTTGTTAGAAGAGACTTAAAATGATTTAAGTTCATATGATATAAAAAGAAATGATGAAACTAAAAGTTAGGAGGAAAAAAGCATCTGAACCAAAACTCACTTTTGGTATTTATGCTACAAACTGCTGGTTAAGAATGAAGGAGGTTTATTAACTCACTGATACATGACTTAATCACACTGAGACGTTTTGTTGGTTTGATTTAATTCCCACATAATGAGTAAATTAGTCTGATCATCACAGCGTTGCAGTTACAATCAGATGACATTCATTCATTCAAACATTCTGGGCTGAGAGGAGAACCAACAATTGATAAAGTCATTAAACTAATTTATCTAGAAATGTGTAGGTTTACTCTGAATCAAAGATATTATTTTGAATGTTTTCCATCTGATTAGTTTTAAGGAATAGACATATTTCTAAAAATCATTACAGAATGTTATATATAATATTTTTGCTGACGATGTGATGTTATTTTCATATGTTATTAAGAAGAATATATATTTTAAATAAATCATCTGGAGGTTCTGTAATAACTATGTTGTGTTTGGACATAATAATATCTAACATGTCATAGGCTTCTTCATGTCTGATTAATAATATATCAGGACTTCATGTCCTAAAATAGTTTATAGTTTTATTATATAATAATACTATGTCTTCCTGCTCTAAGGTCCCACGGGGATCAGTACTTGGTCCTCTTCTGTTTTATGTTTACTTGCTGCCTTTGGCTCAAATTTTCAAAAAACACAACATAATGTGTCACTGCTACACTGATGACACACATCTCTTCCTGTAACAGTCAGTGACTCCTCCCAGCTGCTTAAATTAGAGAAGTGTTTATCAGAAGTCCATCACTGGATGTGCAATAACTTCCTGCATCTAAATGCACATAAGACCAAAATGCTGCTCATTGGTCCACCTAGATTCACATCGCTTTTTACAGACTCATACATTAATCTTGATGGCTGCACAATTTCTCAGACCCATACAATTAAGAATCTGGGAATAGTATTTGATCCATCCCTTACATTTGAGCCACATATCAAGTATATAACACAAACTGCCTTCTTCCACCTTCATAAAATAGCCCAACTATGCCACATTTGATCAAATTCAGATGCTGAAATCCTTCATAACATCTAGAATAGACAACTGCAATGCACTTTCCTCTGGCCTACATAAAACAGCAACAAAAGGTCTTCAATTGGTCCAGAATGCAGCTGCCAGAGTCCTCACAAGGTATAAAAAATTGGATCGTATAACACCAGTACTGATGTCCCTGCATTGGCAAGAGCTGATTTGCTCTGTATAGTCCACAATGTATAGTCCACAATGGCCTTTATGTTCCCGTGGTCCCGGTTATTTCATTTGCTATGACCTTCCCTAATTTAACCCACTGGGAACCCTAATCACTGACTGTTTCCTCCTTAACATGCAGCCACTCTAACCCTGTTAGTGTAAGTTGTAATATTAACATTACTACCTGTTTACGTTTGTGTACTTTTACATGTAATATCGTGTTCCTCTTTTTTCTGTTTTTTTTCTGTTATGCCTCTTTTTTTGTTTTTATTGACTTGAAAAGTGTACAGAGACTCTCTGGGTGATGTGCACTTTAAATAAACTGAAGTTAAAGTTGAAGTATTAACACCAACAACAAGAACTGGGGCCAGATGTATTATGAACTTTCCCACACATAAACTGGTATGTGTAAAACTAAAAAGTTTTGTGATAATTTGTGGTAATTAGACGTCAGTACACGTTTTTGTGGAGCAATGTGAAGCTGATAATAAAAATAAATAAAACATTGTAAAATAATATACACCGATTAATTACGTTTCTGCAATCAACTTATCATCAATAATTGTGCAGCACAAAAACAAAAATTGTGTGAAATTAGATAAATAAGTTTTGATCCCTAAATTTGATAATAAAATCATGAATAATAACCATATCTGCTTCACATCTGATGCTTCAGTCTTACTGTTCCTGAAATGTTATCATCAGGGATAGAAAAGGAATATTTTATTTTTGATGAATCTGTCTCATTGATTCAGTTAAAGGAACTTTTATTCTTATTGATATGATAATACTTATTATCAATACTGTATTTAACATAAGTAGCATTTTGTATTCAGCACTTCTATTTGCAATGAAGTATTTGTAAAGTAATTTATTTATACTTTCGCTTAAGTAACAAATCTTGTATGTTTGTGTTAATCACAGATGAATGTGGAAGTTCCTCAGTCTTAAAACATGAATGTAGTTTCTGTCTGACCTCCACAGTCTCGATGCAACATGGCCGTGTGGCGTTTTAGGACAATAATGAGACTGAAGAAGTTTATGACACGTTTGATTCAGACAAAATATTATTATTCATGTCCAAACTCTTCAGTTATTTTAGAACCTGATTATCACTTCATATAAAATATCTCCTCCTTAATAATACTTATAAGAATCACATCACATCGTCAGCATAATTACTGTATTTCATTTTCTAATCATTCTGAGTACTGCCAATTCCTGATCAAGAAATGTCAGTTTTTTACTGCTCACTGCCGAATAAACCACTTAGTGTGTGTTATACAAGGAGCAGTGATTGAGTAATATCGGACATAGACATAATTCAGCTGTACACAACTCCCAAATCTCAATAACACGGTATAACTCAAACCTACTGACGGCAAACTATCTCAGAGCTTTAATGCTGCAGTTTGTATGAAAATGAAGAAGCTCAAAAGATAACTGATTGATTTCATACATTTCCTTTGAATACACAACTGAATCTACAACTAAAGTGTGAAATGTCACACGTCTCGCACGAGCTGCTGTCAGACATTTCTTACTTCTCTTTGGACTTGTGCAGCTGTGAAATGTTATGTCTTCTAAAAACCAGCCAGTCATGGTTACCTGGTAACAGACGTTCATTCATGGTTGTGGTGAGATCAGAAAAGAGGAAGGCCTCTGCTCTGCTGGAATATCAACCACACAAACTGGGACTGGTATCCACTGACATGTTAAATACTTGTGCACAATAAACACAGCAAAGCAAAAAAGAAATGTACGGAGGCCCCCAGGGGTCAAGTGGTAGAAAGAAAAAACATCCTGCACACCATTCTATGATTGACAGTATCAAATGCTTTGTTCAAATGTAAAAAGTGTTAAAAAGGGTTACAGTTAGGGTTAGGGTCAGGGTTAGGATTAGGATTAGGGTTAGGATTAGGGTTAGGGTTAGGGTTAGGGTTAGGGGTTAAGATCAGGGTTAGGATTAGGATTAGGGTTAGGATTAGGATTAGGGTCAGGGTTAGGGTTAGGATTAGGGTTAGGATTAGGGTTAGGGTTAGGATTAGGGTTAGGGTTAGGATTAGGGTTAGGGTCAGGGTTAGGATTAGGGTTAGGGGTTAGGATCAGGGTTAGGAATAGGATTAAGATTAGGATTAGGGTTAGGGGTTAGGATTAGGGTTAGGGATTAGGGTCAGGATTAGGGTTAGGGGTTAGGGTTAGGGTTAGGGTCAGGATTAGGATTAGGGTTAGGGGTCAGGGTTAGGGTCAGGGTTAGGATTAGGATTAAGATTAGGATTAGGGTTAGGGTCAGGGTTAGGATTAGGGTTAGGGGTTAGGGTCAGGATTAGGGTTAGGGGTCAGGGTTAGGATCAGGGTTAGGGGTTAGGGTCAGGGTTAGGGTTAGGATTAGGGTTAGGGGTTCACAAAGTTCAATTTTTTTATCATCTAAAGCAGAAGAAATATTGTTGACAAGCTGCAACAGTACTAGTTCACTTGAGTATTTCCTCCAAAAATCATACAGATGGTTGTAAAGGATGTTGTTCTCAATTAAGTGCTTTGAGGTTCTTCTATAAACAAGTTTCTCCGGAACAGGGTAATATAGATATTGGGCGATAATTGCCAAATTATCAGGATCACCTGATTTATAAAATGATATAACTTAGATTTTTTTTATTTCATGTTGGATAACACCAGATTGAAAAGATTTAGAGTTAGAGGAAAACATAATCAATAATTTCCTTAATGAAACTTTTTATTCCATCATCCTTCAGCAGAATTTTTTAAATTCAAAATTACACCATGCACTTCTTTAGCACTGGGTAACTCAACATTGCAGAGTGAAGGAAACTGACTTTTAATTAAACTACACAGGCTGTCATCAGAATCTTTGGCATTTGATGCCAGCGAGAACCCAACATTTACAAAAAAATAATTAAAACCATCAACTATCTCTCTTGGATTATGAAGAGTACCATCCCTCCTTAACACCTGAACAGGTACTACTGCTGGAGCACTTTTGATTTAACAATTGATTAATGAGACTCCAAGTTGAATATATGTCTTTATTTGCTTTGGTAAATTTGTCTGAAAAATATTTCTCTTTAGCTTTCCTTAATGATTCAATATATTTATTTATGTATTTCTTATAAGTTTCCATATTTTGTAGTAATCAGTGGAAACATTTCTCAAAAACATAAAGAGTGCTAAAAATGTCTGATAAGCTTTTTCAACATCTTGCACTTTGAAAACATCACATGAAACATCATTAATCAAAGACTTGACTCCATATTCTTTTTGCAAAATCTGTGATATTTTGTTCTCTCATGAACACTGTTTTTACAATTATATGCATATTTTCTTTAGTATGAATTAGTTGAAATACAGGGAAATGAAATATCAGACATCAATAATCCTGGAGTAAATTAAAAAATGAGACAATTGATTAAGGTGTTAATGTTGGTCAGTGTTACCTCGTGTTACCCAGCACTTTCTGTCTACTTTAGATCATCCTTTTTATTGACCACACTGTCACGTAACAAACACGTTTCTCACTCAGTACATGTTTGTAGTTTATTTATACAGATGTGGGAACTGATGCTTTGTGGCTGAACTTATATATAACAACATTTTATTTGTAACTTTCTGTTTCTCATTTTAAACCTCAATTAAACTCTATTTATGTTCAATTTTCAGACAGTGACCTGCAGGATGTAATGACTGCTGGTTAACAGGAAGTATTTATAGCACATTCTTAAAATTTTACTTTTTACTAACCCTTGTATTTAATCAGGTATTCTCATTGAGATTGAAATCTATTTTTCAAAAGAGATATATATCTAAGGTTCAGTAGTTATTGGATTGTTTCTGTAGTTACAAGAAGAGATGTGAGTGTTTTGATACATGAAACAAACGGCAATGTCATATTTCCATCATGTTTTCTTCTACAACGGTTTAACGGCACTGACTGGGGAATTAGCGCCACCTGATATTTATCTGCTAAAATTCACACAACAGCAGTGGATGGAAACAAACATCACTACATTTTATACTGATGCTTTTCCGGAAATAGTTTTGGCTTTAACTGCTTAAATAACTAATAAAACCACTAGAGCCCAACAAATACTGATATCCATCCGATATTTCTGTTCCCCTCTTTTCTTTTATATACACACAAAAAATACCTAATAATCTTATTATAATTTAAAGATTCAGTAACTGCTGTGAGACATTTTAATCTCAATCACACTGCTTGTGTTCTTATTTTTATCTCTGTTCAGATACAGATGCTGAGTTTCTCAGCAGCTCTGAACCACATCCTCTCCGAACTGTAACCCATATTGTTGGTCTCAGCCTCAGAAACAGGAAGTGGTGCTGTCTCCATGTGGGTCAGCTGACTACAGAAGCAGAAGACGTGTTTATTTATTGCTGCTGTTTTAGACTCCTTAGGTTGACACTCAGCCCTGCCACACCACTTTAACTCAAACCAGCTCTTTGTTTAGCCCTGGTTAATGTAAAGTTAGACATGCTGAGAACAGGTGCATGATGGGAAGGCTGGGCTCTTGTATTTCTATCTGTTACCTGCTCATCCTGAGCTCAGTCACAGGAGGCTGCAGTCTATCCCAGCTGTCACTGGCTTCACCTGCACAGGTGACCAACCAATCACGGGACTATTTAAATTGAATTTTATTAACGTCAGCTCATTACTAAGCAACAATGACAGGGTGATGGCATGAAATATAAATGTCACATAAAGTAAAGTTAATAAATATCTAAGAAATATGCATATAAATATATATAAAATATAAATTATACTCTTATTATTCTATAATAGTAACAAAAGAAGAAAAAGTAATATATGTGTAGGAATTTCAGCTATAAGTGACAATCGAGAGAAAAAAAGAGATTTCATACTGTTAAGCTCTAGAAGACCTTTCTGTTGTTTCAGTACATTTAGTGGAGAAAACTGGGAGATGTCTTTTCAAATTTACACTTATGTAATTTAAAAAAAGGTTGTAATAAAATAATAAAAATAACTAAATGTTCTACATTCTTATCTGAGGTTTCTAATCAAGAAACAACATCTTGCAGTTTAGTGTGAGAGTATAGTATAGAGTATAGTATAGTATAGTATAGTATAGTATAGTATATAGTATAGTATAGTATAGTATAGAGTATAGTATAGATAGTATAGTATATAGTATAGATAGTGTAGTATAGTATAGTGTGCAGTAAAAGAGGAAATTTCATGATTCATGCAAAAGAGCAATAATCAATGATTTTGGAAGGTTAATGGTACTGTAGTTAAGTCCAGTTTTGGAAAGGCCCTCCATAAGTCTGATTTACTTGAAATCTGACACACAAGTCCAGCTCAATGTGCTCTACAAAAAAACCTCTTGGACCATAAAAGTCCACCATATTGGATTTTTTGCATAAACTGAAACACATTAAAATTAGTAGAACTTTTTGAATTTAGATATACAGCCTCAAGGGACTGAAATACATATTTCTATCATAAATGAGTAGGATCGGTTAAAAAACATGGCCACCATCAACCAAAACATCTTCACAATGGGAGGGGTTTAGCAAATATTGGCCATAACTCATTAACCATTTGGCCAGTTATAAATGTTGGTACATAACTTCAGTTTATGATTGGGAATAGGTCTCCCAAAGCATTTTGAGCCCAACCCATAGGGGGCACCAAATATACCATAAACACGTACCTAAAAACCCAGTGGACAGAATTTCAGCAAAGTTGGTGTGCCTGCTCTTGGGGTGAGTATTAACCGAAATCTGATGCACCATATCGATAGGTGCAAGTGGGTGTTCCCAATCACATATTTGCTCATAACGCAAGATGCCTTTGAGAAATCTTGATTAAACTCCCAGGAGACATCCTGCATTGTCCTGAACATACACAACAAGTTTTGTTCAAATTGGATGAAGTTATTGAAATGCTCCATGCTTTCTGATGATGAAACAAGTGCGCAATAGGTCTCACTCCTTCTTTAAACAGAATTAAAGTAGCTGAAGTGACTTTGCTCACCTTTGTGAAGCTTGAAACCTGATCATTTTTACTTGTGGCCTTAGTTGTGAGCTGCTTTCTTCTGTTGACCACAAAAAGGTTTGAACCAGGAATCACCACTTGCAGCTATATTTTGTTATCATGAAGTGAATTACATGACATATTTTGTTGGAGAACATCACTATGCTGTCCTAAATCTCAATCTGAATGTTATTTGTTGTCTTGTTAATAAATTCCCTCTCATCTCAGAGATTCAGTTCAAACTAATCAATAGACAACAATCAATAAAGACAAATAACCTCTCTGTGTTTAGACTCTGTAGACCGACCGCTGCTCCACTTTAGCCTCCCTGATGTCCACAATACCACCACACTGTTGCTAAGCAACGACGGTTCCACCTTGTACGTGGGGGCACGGGACGCCGTCCTCTCATTGGACGTCAGTCAGACTGATGTCATCACCCTGAAGAAGAAGGTGAGCCTGTTTTACTTCAACTCCCGTGATGCTTTGATTTGTAATGAAATTTAACCAGAGACAAAGTCTGTGTGGCTCTTATTTTAATATTCTTCTGTTTAAAGGAGTGAGACCAATCATACATTTGTTTCATCATCAGAAATCATGCAGCTTTTCAATAATTGCACAATCAAAGTTTGTCATTCGAACCCCCTTCATCAGATTTGAACAAAAGTCAGTTTGTATGTTCTGAACATTTAATTAGGACTGCTCAAAGGCTTCTTGAGTTATGAGCAAATATGTGATAGACCACGCCCACTCACACCAATCAATATGGCACTTCAGAGTTTGGTTAATACTCGACCCCAGAGCAAGCACACCAATTTTGGTGAAATTCTGTCAACTTGGTTTTCAGGTACATATTTGTGGCATTTTTGGTGCCGTCTATGGGTCGGGCTCAAAATGCTTTGGTAGATCTGTTCCCAACCATGGACTTAAGTTATCTAGGACAATGTATTATGATTAGACAAATGGTTAATGAGTTATGGCCAATATTTGCTAAGTCCCGCCCTTTGCAAAGATATTTTGTTTGATGGTGGCCATGTTTTTTGACCAGTCTTGCTTTTTTATGAAAGAAATGAGTATCTCAGTCCCCCGAGGCTTTATACCATTGGTCCTGATTGTGTCAAAATTCAAAAAGTTCTAATCATATTACTGTTTTTCAATTTATGCAAATTGGCAAAAATCAGTTGGACTCACGGTGTGAGGGATGTAGCCTTTCAAAAATTGATTTTTTTGGCCTTAACTACAGCAGCATCATCTGGCTGTTTGGGCTCATATTTCTTGGGAAGCACTTGCACATAATTTCCTGTTGTTGTGCAAAGTTTCATGGTTTTAGCTTATTGCAGCTCACAGCCATTTGAGCAAATGCAGCAGAATAATTATATTAATAATAAACTGCACAAACATAGATTAAATTGTAATATAATATTTCTAAATCTGTGTTTTTAATTGATCAGATTGATGTAAAAGTATTTTATATACGTATATATTGAACTCCTACAATCTGTCTGGTAATATGGTGCCTCTACCCAAATTGCTCCATTTTTTATTTAAGATTATTTTAATTAGAGACAAAATAACAGTTAATATGCCCCACAGTCCAAACATTAAAATATTTTAAAAATTAGTAATAATTTTTACAATTTTATATTTCATATATTTTACAATTTTAGAAAATGTTATTCAATTTTTTTAAATTCTAATTTAATTTTTTTAAATGTAAAATTAAAATGTGACACAAACCATTTACTGATATTTTTATTTCTATAATTTTATTTTAGTTTTTTTTTCTTTTAATTTAAGTATGTTCATAAATATACTGCTTATAAATCCCCTTTTTATTTTATTTCCCTATAAATAATGTTCAGACTCAGCATGGTGTCTCCATCGTGTCTTGTCTTGTTCAGGTGGAGTGGAGTCCATCAGAGGCCGAAATAAACGCGTGTCAATTTAAAGGGAAGAACCCAACGGTAACCATGGACACACCTCTATCTTCATCTCTTTTAATATGTTCGTTTTGCTCTGTTAACTGCTCTGATGTGAGTGTTGTCTTCTCAGTGAAATGCTACAATGCTAAGCTAAATGTTGCTATTGAGTTTTTGCCTGGCTATTCTGTCTTTGTGCGTCTGTCATCTCAGTTCCACGAATTGTACAAATGTGGATAAAAGAGCACACCATAAAAGTGAAGAGGGATTGTTGTTTTACTGGGAAAAGCTAAAGTCCTCCCAGAATGAAACCAGTGTTTGTTGTGTTCTTCTCTGTGCAGTTTGTTTTTAAAGGTTCTCTGTGCACACCCAAAACCATATCAGACAAACATTATTATTCAGACGACTGTCGTTATATATCATAAACAGTGATACTGTATATTTTAAGCCAAACCACGTCAATGTCTAAGCCAAGCCTATGTTCTGCTCTAGTCATTGCGTTTGCACTAATTAAATCGGGTCCATTGAAATAGAACATTTTCGCAGGAGACATTTTGACCAAAGCAGGAAAGCACAGGTGGAATCAATTAGGTTAATGATGGCTGCATTTCATTTAGGTGAGCCAGTTCAATACACCAGCGATCTCATATTGAGCATGCTCACTCTGATATGGCTTACTGGGACAATTAAAGGATTGGAGCCTTCGGGTGCATCCCAATTCCCTTAATTACCTCCATGTATCCCTCACTTTCTATCTTTTCCTTTCATTGTAGTCCTTTTCACTGAAGATGGAAGGAGACAGGAAATGAAGGAATGTGTTTTTAGAGAAATGAGATATCCTTATTGTTAACATTATTTACACTTGTGCTTTTCCTGCTCTGACAACTCAAAATGTATGTCAATGTAAAACAGAGGAAGCTCCACAAAACATCCACTACAGCAAAATCTGTCACCTGTCTGTCTGCAGGTTGACTGTCCCAACTTCATTCATGTGTTGCAGCAGATAAACTCAACCCATCTCTACGCCTGTGGCAGTTACGCCTACAGTCCCCATGATGCCTACATCGTGAGTGCACATAGAAACTGGTTCACATTTTCTCCAATTCAGACGCGCTCTGTTGTACAATTCAGCTTCTGTGTTTCCTTCATCTCCTTCAGGATGTTGAAACCTTCTCCATAATCCAACATGATGGTGCTAAAAATCGCTGCCCATTCAACCCCTTCCAGAGGAACACCGCCATCACTGTCGGTCAGTCAGCTCCATCACAGCTGTAGAGTGGATGACTTCAAATGAAAACTCACTGAGTTATAGATCTCACAAACCATAAGTGTCATTAGGATGAGCCTATGACTCAAGATTCAATACTTTATTGCCATTATAACATAATGTTATTAACTCTAGGACATCACATGACCACTTTATTTTCATACAGTATATCAAACATTGCAGAAAGCAATAAGGTGGCATTCTACCATAGGCAGAGCAGACAGTCATACTGAGCCTGACAGCATCCTGCTACACAACACAAGAGCCACCAAGAGCCTGAACATAAACCCACATTAGCTTTCCTGCTAAAGTCTCCTTATCTAACTTACAAACATGAACACACATCTTGTCCTGCACCTGAGCTTGTTGAATGAGTCACCATACACACATTCACCAGGGAAAGGTGCATTACTAACATCAGCTAGCAGGCTAGATAGCCAATTAGTTGTTCAGCTGCAGCACATTAAACAGCATGTAAACATACCTGCAAATGTCACTTTGGACCTGTTAGATCCTGATTTGGTTCTTACTCTTCAACACCACTACTAACAAGACGCTGTCTGACTTGAAACTCCAGCAGTTTGTTTATTTTGACTGTTCATACTGTGTAATACCGGTAGGCTGCCAGCTGCTGTCAATCAAAAACAGACACTGATACACCCCCCACCTGATATTTTTATTCATTCTTATAATACAAAACTATTTACAATCACTTAAAAAACATTTTGACATTGTTTCTTTTATTTATTTATTTTTGGTTAAGAAGGTAAAAAGCCTGTTTGAATAAATGCTGTTACAGAACCTGACTTTCCTGGTTTTAACATCTTTGGTCTTTTTAAGAAGGGGGGAAATTAAAAAGATGACTAGCTGGGTGAGAGAGGTTCTTTCTGTTTTCCTGTTGTTTAATTTCAGTGAGAGCTGGGAGCTTCTGACTAATGATATTTAAAGCAGTCTGCACCACTTTATGCAGCCGTTTCCTGTCTTGACTTGAAGTGTTGCCATAACACACAGTTAGTGCAAAGATGAGGATGCTCTCTATACCAACATGATAAAACTGCACCATACCTTCCTGTGATGTAGAAATTCAGTCTTTACTTCATCTGTTGTAGTCAAGACCTCCCACTTTAAATAGGAGCAGATCGTCACACCCAGGAGTCTGTATTTCTCAACCTGTTGAATTTCTTTATGACAACTGACAGATATTCCACCTGTAGTTCCTTTTTTTTTGGAGGCAATCAACTTCAAGTTGTTAGCTACACACCAGTCCACCAGGGATGAGAACTCACTCCTGTAGGACTCTTCATTATCATTAGAAACCAAACCCTCTAATGTAATTTCATCTGCAAACTTAAACAGTCATTATCATTTGTGTACAGTGAGTACAGCACAGGGGACACAACACACACCTGAGAGACACCATGTAACTGACCACAGACTTGTGTTATGAACAGTTGATCAGTGTAATAACGAGCATTTTGGGATTTGAATGGAGTTTCTACTGAAGGAAGGAAAACATGGATCTTCAAGTTCAGATTTAACTCTATGTCTTTGGTCGGTATCTTGTTCATATGTTACTAAACTGGATCTCAGGTTTGTCACATGTGCTGTTTTAGATGTGTTTTAATACTGTTTTCAGCTGTTCTGTTTATCATGTCCAGATGGGGAACTGTTCACCGCCACGACCACCAACTTCAAAGGAGTCGACCCACAGATTTCTCGTCACTTCAGCAAAGATGGCCGTCCAGATGTCAGCCAAGACTCGTCTGTCAGCTTACTGGATGGTGAGTGCCCACACCATTCAGACAGAAAATGAACTGATAGATGATTAAGTGTTTACTTTATTTCTCTCACTGTTCTGCTTCATCAGTGTGAGATTTTGCTGCTTTTCTTTGTGTTGTTCAGACTGAATAAGCAAAAATAAATAGAACAACATAGTGATGTGGTGAATCAGATCAACAGAAAAGCAAGAAAAATTAAAAGTTTCATGCAAAGAGAGAGACTGCAGCTCAGAGAATAGAACACGGCATTAATAATTGCATTGGCCAAACTCCTGCCAACCCAGCAGCTGGCCAATCAGAGCTCTAGTTGCTCTGTTGGTTGGATGCATTTGATTTTTAAGGTGGCACATGGCATACACATCCTGAAATTATAGGGAAATCTTTAAATTAAAGCAACCATGAAATGAAAAGTGTAAAAGTTAAAGCAAGAAGCAAATGAACTATGAGATTAAATATGCAGGCACAGAAAATGGTATAACAAAAAGTTCAGTTTTGAATTTCATCTGTTTGTGTCTTTCTTTTGACTTTATATACAATCACGCTGCCTTGTTGTTCTTTCTGAACACAGAAAAAAGTGACCCCTGCCGACATGACTAAACAGTCTTGTTTTGCTGAAGACCCAGCAGTCTTAATAACTGCTGTTTTTTTAAAAGTTAGAACTACTGATTTTAAAAAGTCACGCTTACTTATCATATACCGAAAATGAATTTTTGTTACCTCACATACTTTCAGCCAAACTATACTGTAATTAGGTTTCAAAAAGCAACACACTGCACTTCCTGTTTCTCTGTACCCAATGATTCATTTCCTCTTTGTTTCAAAGCATATCTCCGGCTGCACATGTGGTTTTACATGTATTAACATTCCTTGCGGTGGTTTTTATTATGTTGTGCCTGAGAGAGAGTGAAATCTGCAATAGCACCAAATTCACATATGTTCTGTAAACTCCAGGTACAGTTTAAAGTTCCAGTATTCAAAAATCTTATTAATTTGGACTTCAGTGTTTTAAATTTGTGATATATGCAAAATCAAAGAAGGAACCTTGTTACATTTATTTTGGTTTAATATTTTCAACCTGTTTCCAGTGTCTATAAGCAAAGTATTGTCCCACATAGAGACTTGGTTATTTTGGGTGTTCGGAGGACATGCTACCACCTTGATGATGAGAAGTTCGTTAGCCAGAGAACTTATTCTCAAAGACTGAGAGTCAACAACTCCAACTTGTTTCCTAAGATGGGTACAAGAACAAATTTCTGTCATTTTAACACATTTAAATTTCTGTGCATCTGGGAAAAATCACTGGGACCTTTTTGCAACATCTAGAGATGAGATAATGGAGGGTTGACAACTTCAGCCATGCAGAGATGTAGAGATGACCTGGTTCTAGTGTCTTTATTATTGTTGCTTCTTTTATATGTTTGTTTTTGTTTTGTCTTTTTCATGTCAATCAATACTTATTACTCATAAGTTTATTTCATTGCTTTGATGTTACTTCTGTACAGAATGAGTCTTTTTGTTTCAGTGTCTGCTGATGGGATTACATATTCAAAGCTCAAAAAAACAAAAAACAAAACCACATTCCTGCTTAGAACTTGGTATCAAACCTCAGTACAACCTCAGTTTCTGAACAGTTACTGAAACCTGGCATAATTTATCATTTCAAAAACTGGTGGTATGATTTAGAATCTGATCAGCAAGGAGGATGTGTGGATCATAGAGTACAACTACTCTCAGATCTCTTTTTCCTACATACAGACCACATCGCACAGCACCCTCAGTTTCCTCCTCTGTCATCACTTCCTGTATTTCAGACCCGACCTTTGTCAGCTCGTCGTTGGACCCAGCAGAGAGGAAACTCTACTTCTTCTTTAGTGAAGTTGGGAAAGAGTTCAGCTTCGTAGAAAAGCTGCAAATTGCACGGGTGGCCCAAGTCTGCAAGGTGACAGAAAACACAGTGAAGACCCCTGACTGCATAATGTGATGGTGAACTATTATGTTTGATTGTATAACCATTGTGTACTTGAAGAGCTCATTTGCAAAAACAGATATATACAGAAGATATATACTCCAGGTAATATCAATCACATTGCAGTTGGCTTGTTTTGATCAGGTAAAAATAATTTTAAAAAATACAGGTAACTTTATTGAAAAGGTTTTCTTTTCAAATTTAAAGCTTTTTTGGGGGCAAAAGCAGATAACTCCACTTTTCATGTTTCAGAGTCAATCAGTACCATGTAATGGATATAAATTTCTTCTAAGTGCTATGTGTCACACAAAACAAGTAGGTTAAGCACTGAAAATTAAATCAAAAACAGACCATTAATGTGCAATGTTACACATTTATAAGATCATACCTTAGAAAATCCCAGCCAGACTACAAAACCCCAGTGGTGACCAGACAAGCTCATTGCAAAACTGACTCATTGAGACTAAAGTTGACACAGTTTTCAGTCTACAATCACTTCTTTGGAACTGCAGTAACCTGGAAAAATATGAAATATTTTAAGGTATTCCATTTAGTATTCAGTATAACTCCATACTCCGTGTTACTTATTGTTACTCAGTGCTTCGCAGTACTTACTTTAACTCAGTAATCAGTATTATTCAGTATCTCACAGTAATCAGTATTTTAGTTTAGTATTTCACAGTTTTTAGTATTTCAGTGTTTAATATTTCAGTACTTTCTGGATTCAGTATAACTGTTTTACTTCACTGAAGGAGAAAATATCTCAGCCTCTTTAGGTTCGTCCCAATTATCCATCTTTAAAGATGACTTTAAGCTGAATATGGCAAGCTGTTTTAAAATTTAAATGAACCACATTCCTATCTGTAATTACATTGTAGATATCCATAACAGCATTTCTCCTAGACAAAACTGTAGTCTCACTAGTCAGAATGGTAATTAAAGATGTCCACAATAACATTCTTACAAGTAGAAACTGTATTTCAAGATATCTACAGCTTTGACTATACTTGTCAAAAAGAAATTTAAGATATCTAAAAATCTCTAAAAAGTATAAGTGGCTATTTTAACATTTAATAGCTAGACTGGACACTCATTGCAGATATCTGTAATTCAATTCTTCCTAGTCAAAATGAACATTTTGGATATCCACAAAGTCATTCTCCCTGGGACAAATGACATCACTTTTGCCATTCATGTGTATTGGGCTTTGAATTTCAGATATCCACAATTTGATGTCTAGAATGAACATTCTGGATATCTGCAATAGAATTCCTACCAGAAAAAAACCCTCCCATTTCAGATATCTACAATCCAATTCCAATCCAAGAATGTCATCGTGGATATCTGAAAAGTTCATTTTGACTAGAAAGAGTTGAATTACAGATGTCTGCATTATATATTCAGTCTAGCTATTAAATGTTAAAACAGCTTGCCATAGCCAAAGTTACACCAAAACTCACTTTAAGACAGCGCATCTCTGGCTGAACATAGTCGCCATATTGTATCACCTGACCTGACCTGAATACTGTGTGCTGATTAATTGAATGGATTTATTGGGTTCTGTTCAAGAATAGCACTGGTGTTTAACGTTTTCTGCTGTAAATCATAAACTTGCATTGACAACAGAAAAAGAATGGTTTTATGACAAAACATATTTAGGGTTCAGAATGTGCTGTGTTAAGAATAACTCATAACAGTCATTTTTTAAAGGATGATGTTTATCAGGTTTTGCAAATGAACTCTTAACTTGTTCCTGAAAATGAAATAGGACATCACAGAGATGTGGACTTAAGTCACATGACTCGAATTTCAGTCAGACTCGAGTTATGAGTCTGATGACTTTAGACTCGACTTGACAAATCCAAAAAGACTTTCAACTCAACTTTAAAGCAGGCCTCATGAAACAGAGACTGAATAGAGGGATTCTTAACAGTTTGTTGTCTCTTTTTTACAGGATGATGTTGGAGGACAGAGGACTCTGCAGAGGAAGTGGACGTCCTTTGCCAAAGCCCCTCTGCTCTGTCAGTCTCCTAAACAGCTTCCCTTCAACATCCTCCAGGACATGTTCACTCTCCAGCCACCAGAGACCAGCAACACCTTAGACACTCTGTTCTACGGCGTCTTCACCTCCCAGTGGTAAGAAGACAAGAATAAAAACTCCATCCAGAGGAATTCAAGAATAAAAGTTATGCAGCAAAGAACCAAAAGCCAAGTTGTTTGGATAATTTTGTCTTTCGGTCCCACGTCTTGTTCCAGAAAGGATATCTCAACTTCTACTGACCAGATCTCTATGAAAAGACAATGTGCTCATTTGATTTTATTATTCTTGTGTATAAGTGGAACTTTTGGTCTGATGGTGGCACTATAAAAGGGGTTAACTATGTTGTCTAATCTTACAGATACTGTATGTGTCATGTAGATGTTGAAATGGCTTACTCTCAACCAACTTACCACCAACTTTGGCGCTGCTGCCAGCAGGCTAGTCAAGTTTATTTATACAACTAAAATCACACATTTGTCCATATGTACGTGGAACATTGGTGCAGGAAGTGTCTTTTCCCTTACATTACAGACAGAGTGAAACACATATATGTATTTATTCACACTGACCTCTTTGACAGCCGCTGGTGATGTGACTGACTTTTTCAGACATTTTCTCTCAGCTTCTCTTCTGCTGAGCTGCAAACACTGTTTCTGTGTTTTAGCCACAACTCTGCTTTCAGGACCTCAGAGGAAATGTCTGGAAAACATTTGCTCATCATTTCTCTCAGCAGATAAACTCAGACTGACCTATATCCATGTCTTATCAGACACAGAGGCTGAGCAGATCCAAGAGGTCAAAACACTCAAAGAGTCGCAGACTGCAAAAATACTCCAGATATCAAATCTGCAACAAAGAAAAACACTTTGAAGTTTCCTTTGAGAATCTTGAGTAGTAAAAGCTGAAAAACATCACCAAACTTACACACAACTACCACAATCCCTCCGTTTGTCCCTCATCTCTTACAGCATCGCTGTGTTCAGTATGGAGAGTGGGAATAGTTACAGTGACCCATTTCCACGTACATGTGAACACATCAGTACTGTATTAAGGAAAAGCAACATAGTAGGGAATTGTCTTTGGGGAAGTATAGTGCAGGAGAACTACAATATATAAAAACAAAATTACAATATTAAGAAAAAGTACATAACATACAATATTAAGTAAATATTTAATGTGATAGTTTAGAGTTACTTGGAAAATTTGTTATGAAATTACAGCAAACAGGTTAAATAACACTAATATATTTTACCCATTCTGTTTATTTTCATCTTAATTTATTGTAAGGTATCTTATTCTGTTTCATTCTTTGTACTTTAAGTGATCTAATTTTATACAGTTTATATTTATGTTTAATTGTGATATTTCCACGTAAGGCACTTTGTAAGTCTTATTGAAAAGTGTTTTAAGAAAAGTGTGTTGTTCTTATTATGAATATCATCAGTAATAACAGGAGTGTTTTCTCTGGTGTTGTTCAGGTCCTTGAGTCCAGAGTCAGCTGTGTGCGTCTTTAAGCTGCAGGACTTAAAGACGGTGTTCACTGGGAGCTACAGGACCTTCAACATGCAGACCTACCAGTGGAGTCCACTGCAGGGAAAACACTCCTATCTGGGACAGGTGGGGAGGTCATTTTCTAGGGGTGTGCCCGAATACAAATATGTTATTTGGCAAAGCACAAATAGTGTTTTTTTTTTACGAGCATTTATTACGTACAAATATTTTAAAAATTATTTGCTTTCAGGAGGAAAAAAAACATGTCAAATACCAGCGCGCAGATCGGTTACATTGCTATCTCAGTGTCTCTCCTCTGCTCCGCTGTTACGTCTATCAGCAGTTCTCAACGAGGGGAGTCACATCCACCTGCTACATGACGCACATTTCCTTATTTGGACATCACTCCCAGATTTAGGGGTGTTCCCCAGAGATAAAGCTGAACTACTGACACAAACGAAGTGCTCCCAACAGACTCTCCATAACCTGTTGTTCCCTTTCACCTTTCCACAAAGTTAGGTTGTAAAAAATAGGCAGTAAATGAAAAGTGCAAAGCAAGAATCACCTTTGAAGTTCTTCTACACGTTACACACTGTGCTGTCTCGGTGTTATGGGTGTACAAATAAGTAGAAGTCTGTCTGCACACCAGTGATGCATTTGGTTCAAATACAAAAGCAAATATAAATAATTTTGCTGCCTCAACAAATATAGGTACAAATACAAATACTAGGCTCTCTGCACATCCCTATCATCTTCAAACTGTATGTCGGGTCTAATGCAGAATAAGTTGATACATGGTGCCATGTTGCACCAATATGGACTTTGTCTTAAATCAGGTTTAACTTTTAAACCAGTTGTGTGAACTTTAAATTGATATCAAAGTTGCATTGATAGTTTGATTGCATCAAAATACTGTGAAATTAAATTTAAGACCGTAATGATTATAGTATTTATAGTAATAAACGTTTTCTATATTGCACATTTCATGCACAAAATGCAGCTCAGTGTTAGTAAGAATAAGGGAAGAACAGACAGTTTAAACAACTTAAAATATTAAAATACATTTAAAAAGAAGAAGAAAGTCAAATAAGTGGGAAGAATTAAGATAAAACAAAATGTAAAAAAATGGCATAAACAATTAACGTAGCAAACAACTCTCTTCAACACTGAGATAACACGTTATGTAAACATAGTGCAACCTTTTGTATTGTTAAATAACTCATTTCGCATCAACACATTGCTAAAAACATACTATTTCATTAAAGATATAAACACATACATAAGATACATACAAATATCACGTAAAATAAAATAGTTATATGCACCTGTTATTATAGAACAAAAGGTAACGGAGTCCCTCAGGGTTTCATTCTGGGCCCAGTGCTGTTCTGACTGTGACTGGTTTTCACTCTGAGCCTGAGTTAAATAACTGGTTTAACAGTAACAGATGTTCCTGTGTGATTCTCTCTCTATGTTCTGCTCACAGTGTGGACTAGATAAGGATTCAGATTCTAGTTTAGCAGAGGTGAAGAGGAGTTTCCTGACCAGCAACAGTGTGAAACCATTCGGAGATGGTCCGATTGTTGTTAATTCAGAGCAGAGCTACAGTCGTGTGGCTGCAATGAGGACACAAGCAGCCAATGGCAAAGAGTATACCATCCTTTTCCTTCTTACAGGTGAGATGTCACACATTAAACTACACTGATGATGATAATAGGAACAGAAATGTCACCTGAAAATCTGTATTCTGCATTAAAAATTGTTCACAATCTCTTTTGCCTGATGTCCAGAGTCTGGATTCCTCCACAAAGTGGTTTTGTTTGAACAGGGTGCACAGGTCATTGAGGAGATTCAGGTCTTCACACAACCTCAGCTGGTCAAAAGCATGGTCCTCTCCTCCTCCAAGGTAAACCTCACACCTTCTTGAGAGGTTGAAATATTTTACAAAAAAGGCAAAATTACTGAATGTAAGGTGGTTTTGAGGTTGCTCGAGGTGCCTATCTGATACTTAACAAATTTTATTTTAGGGTTGGGTCATATGGCAATATCTACAATGAGATTAAATCAATTTTTCAACAGGTAGAGATTTATATTGAGGTACTGATCCCTGTAATACTGTCTGGTTGGATTGTGAGCTGTTTTCATTTCTTCAACATTTCTTCAAAACCATGACAAAAAATGTTTGTTAACAACATGAGAAAAAAATAATAAGATTTCCAGAATAAAAATCCCAACTGGCCTTATTTCTCAGGCATCAATTGCTGCTACCAAAAAGAACTATGTATGACACAAATCAACTGGGAGGAACTGTAATATTCAGGTTATATACATTTGTCTCACATAAAGTCTTGTGTTTGGGGTCTGATAAAGTCAGTCCACCTTGACTATATATTGGTAAATTCGTCTTGGTGTACTCTGAGGGAATATGTCAGTTTCTCCATTGTATATATTTCATGAACAAGATCTATCCAGTCCTCAATCAGGGGAACTTGGGGCTTTAGCCATTACAAGTTAAAGCTTTTTTACATAAGTGAAGAATTATGTTGTCTTCAGAGTTTATCTCATGTGGAATACTGCACGGGTATTGAACATCAAATCTAAAAGGCATAGTGGTTCTGAATACCTCCTCTAAAGTCTGGTGGATATTCTTCCTTTAGGCAGCCAGGACATGGCAGGACCAAAATATATAATAATGATTTGCATTGTTGGCCTGACAATGCCTCCAATCCAAATGAATAGTTCTGTATTGCTTCTGCTGAGGAATAATGAAGAATCAAACCAAACGCTTCCAACAAAGTTCCCTCCAAATAAAGGAACTTGTATTTTTCCACTATTTGACAGCAGAAGAACTAAATATTCCATTCTAACTGTCAGTTGCAGGTTATAACATGTGGTATTGTGGCTCAGTGGTTAGCAATGTTACCTCAGTAACACCTGCTCTACACCAGTCACGCAGCTGCAGCAGCTCACACTGGATCTGTTCAGTCACAGTACTTCTGTCAATCAGAGGAGTCTGGACAGTGCTCCCTTACCTCCTCACAATCAATGCAGGTCAGAAAAGACAGCTGAGGTCTAAAAACATGCTTCAGTTAACGGCGGTGAAGTGCGAGTGGTTATGTGGCTGGTGTGGACAGCAGGTGACTGACAACATGGCTGAAATCTGTCTCATGTAGATGATTGTAAAAAGGTTCTGGACCCAGTTCCACAGAAGTTATTTGTGAGAACACACAGATAATGGCAGCACAATGATTGTTGCTTGCTAATAGTCTGATAAATTTAGGAGTCCTACATGAACCTTGAATCCTCAAGCATGGGTCACAAGTAAAGCATTTGTTTTAATAAGTGAAATGTGTGAAAATGACTGAGAGGGAAGGATCTCATGTTGAGAATCACAGCTTGCATGCTAATGTGGTGAAACAGACCCACAGGTTTAAACTTCCTCCTGAGTTGTTGTGTGAGAGCCTCTCTTTATTTATTATTATTTCACCTTTTTTTGGCATCTAACTAGTCCTACAGGATTTGTCGTATCAACTTTGTTTCAATGTCAAAATGTACATCTCCATAAGGAGATGTGTGCTATCACTTTTCTCATTGCTAACGTATTCCAGTGACTTAATTTAATTTTTGAAAATATTAAAATTTATAATGGAAGGTTTATGGGAGCAATGTTTGAAAGCTCATATCTCAAAGACTAGGTGGCCCATTTGGAAATACATATTGTACATATTAACATATTGTAAAACAGGACCTATAGCGCCACCATGTGGTCAGTTATTACATGTTCTTTAGAAATTGCAGAATTTTCTAGTTAAAATTGTTCTCACATTATTCTGAATTTCCTCATATTTCCTTATAGATTTATTTTTGGTAAATTGGGGAAAATACAGGAGTCCAAATCTAGCTCTGTTCCTATGATGAATGAAAGGTGACCTTGTTAAAATAAGAAATTAAATTCAGTAAATGTAACTTGAAATATGTAACTTGAGTTTTGACCTGTTTGATCACCGGTGTTTCTGTTTTTCTACTTTGTAACATCAGAATTAGCTGTTTCCTTATGCAGTTTTTAAACATCTTTACCCATTCCTATATTGATGTCAGAGAAGTACGAGAGAAGAACGCTGAAAAAAAGGAAACATATAACAGTGTATCATCTGCATAGCAGTTGACATTGTTATGTTGGACAATATCATGTAGTGGGAGTATGCATGAAGGAAAACAGAATTGGGCCAAAAAATCTTTCATGATGTCAGAGCTACATAACCACCAAACTGGCAAAAACTGCCTTTCCACCTAGATGGAAATTAAATTATATGTGATATATAGCTATATATTAAATGATTATCTGAAAGTTAGATGTAATAGATCAGGTCAAGTTGGGTTGGATAAAAGTTTTGAATGTAAGAACAGAACACAGCTCAGTGTTTTCTGGTGTTGTAGGGAGTTCTTTATGTGGGGACATCGGAGGGCGTGACCGCTGTTCCTGTGGCCAAATGCTCCATCTACAGAAGCTGTACCCAGTGTGTCCTGGCCAGAGATCCTCTCTGTGGATGGAGCCGGACCAGGAGGGTCTGCACCAGTCTGGACAGCAGTCCTGAAAACATGTAAGTGACCATGTGACAACCTGAATTTCAGCACTTGTATACACCCACATAAACACCCATCATTCACAGCATATTCACTGATTCATTCCTGGTTTATGTCAAAATTCAACCTCTTCATTTTATCCATCATTCATTTTTTGAGGACAGCAGGAGAGTAAGGAAGACAGATATTGTGAGGAGCAACACACTCACTAGTTTTGTGGACTGTTCTTTAGGGACTGTGAGATTTTGGGGGGGTTGTATGAAGGTGTTTAAATATATTAATTATTTTTGCTCTGACATTTTGTGTTTGTGTTTGTTGTTCTTGTTGGGTTCATGGGTTATGGTCATGAGTAATGTAGAAGTTATAGTTAAAAAATGAATAACAAAGGAACTAACAATACAGCTTCTGTGCTCCCGAGTCCTGGCTGAAAAAAAACATGGTGCAGGCACAAAACATACCAGCAATTGAAATACATTAGTTTGAAAGTGGTGCTGAGTATCACGAAAAAAATGAAAATTTCGTATCCATGTACATGACTATTGATTAAATTTGTGACTATTTCACAAACTGCCGTGAGACTGGGTTGGAAATATTCAGCTACATTTTTTTGATGACTTTGCAGAATTGCTTTCCATTACTATAACTGACTTTGACCATGTAATTATTACTGGTGATTTTAATATTCATGTTGACAACCAAAATGATAGGAATGCTCAAGAACTTTCCTTTATTCTTGAAAAGTTTGGACTCTCTCAGCATGTAAAAGAGCCTACTCACAACAGAGACCATATACTGGATCTGATTATCTCCAAAGGTCTTAATATCTTCAATTTCATGGTACTTGATGCTGCCTTATCAGATAATTTCTGTGTTTGGTTTGATATGACTGTCACAGTGGAAACTTGCATTAGGACTGAAACAACAATATATCAGTGAATACAGTAGCATAGAATTTTCTCAGGCAATCTCCATGATGCCCCCCTCTTTTTCAACATCAGTGGATAACCTTCTGGACAATTTTAACTCAAAAATCTCAAATGTCATTGAGGGAATTCAACCAATTAGAGTCAAAGTCACCTCTGGTAAGAGTAAGGCACCATGGAGGATCACCCCACAGACCAAACTTCATGTGTTGAATGTGTTGAAAAACAGTGTAAATGGTGAAAAACTAAACTCCTAATTCACTATGATCTCTACAAAGAAAGTCTCACAATTACTATTTAGAGATAAAAAATGCAAGACAGTTATTCTTATCTTAGAATATTGATTCAGGGAATAATAATACATGCGCACTGTTTGCCACTATGGATAAACTCACAAACCCACAAGTACCGATGCCTCCTGAATTCCATTCTCATTGTGTCATATGATGACTTTGCTTTTTTTCTCAAAGGAAACATTATGACAAAAGATTACAAAAGATTAAGCAAACTACCAGTGCTTCTTAATTTAAATAACACACCTCAGCAATCGACTGGAACTAATGTAGTAAAAATGATTATGACATAAACCTCACAACTTTTGAAGAAATTGTTTTAAATCTCAAACCCTCCTAATGCTGCCTTGATTCTCTGCCTACGGATGGGCGAGCTCTGTCATCTTGGAGGATAGAGTTTGGTCCCAGACTGTGGAGATATGGGATTGCCACTGGTTGCAGAATCTCATCTCGATATCTCTCTGCATTGAGATTGCCTCCAATGATGACAAGCCTCGTTTTTCCAGTGAGGGAGATGCCGCCCCACACCATCACACTGCCTCCACCAAAAGATGTTACTCTATTGGTGCAGCAATCAGCATAGCGTAGGCAGAATCTGGACTCATCTCTGAACATAACATTCCTCCACATGTTCAGGTTCCAGTGCACGTGTTGCCGACACCAGTGCAGTCATGGCAGGCCTCCTGGCAGCCCTATGAGACCGCAGATTGGCTGCGTGCAGTCTGTTCTGGATTGTCTGGGCAGAGAGCCGTCGGCCATATCGTCCTGCAGACCTTGATTGCAAATCTGTAGAAGACAGCCTACGGTACCTCAGTGCTGACAGAGTGAGGAAACGGTCTTCTTGGGGTGTCGTCTTCTTGGGACGCCCACTTCGCAGCCTGTCTCTGACATCCCTCCTTATATGGAACTTGGCCTTCACTTTGGAGATGGTACTAGGGCTCACTCCAAATAATGCCACAACTTGGTTTTGTGGAACACCAGCTTGAAGTTGCCCTATCGCACGGGTCCAATCCAGATCAGTCAAACCTGACATGCTGAAATTTTCAGTCATTGTTTTCTGGGCCAGTGAAGAAAGACTGTCTGTGACTAGTCTGTGCTCACCTTAACAGTCTGATCTTGAGGAGTAAAAATCAAGCTAGAAACATCAGTGTCATATCAATGTCAGTAATCACATTAAATTAATAACAAAATCAGCCTTCTACTACCTTAAAAATATCACAAGGATCAGAGATTTGATGTCAAAACATGATCTGGAGAAACTTGTACATCCTTTTATCTCTAGCAGGCTGAACTACTGAGAAGAGAGAAGATTTGGCAAAAAAGCTTGGCATATCACTCCTGTTCTCACATCACCACATTGGTTACCAGTTGCTTGCTTGCTTTTATTGTTCTATACGATTTTTTGCATGTGTACTCTGTAAAGTACTTTGAGTTGCCTTTAGGTATGAAATGTTATATAAAAATTAATTTCCCTTGCCATGCCATATAATATACTTACAGTATACTTACAAGAATCAGCTTTATTTTAAGGTGGCTGCTTTATTTGTCTCCATGCAGATTTTACATAAAAAGACCTTTCAAGAAATGTGTCTGGAAATAGCTAATTAGTATAAATGTAGTTCAACTGGTTCTGGATCACAAGAAGACTGTCCTGCTTTCAGGTCCTTGAATTTAGATGGTACTTGACTTTAGAAAAATATTGACACAAACTGTATTGAAAGCAGGTGAAAAGACTCACCCAGTTGGCAGATGTTTAACTTTTTGTAAGGAAAGATTCAAATTGACCTTCAGAAACTGACTAAAATAAGAACATGAACAAATGGATGGAGATTTTTTGGTGTGTGATAGTGCTGGAATAAGCCTCAAGTAATTATCTATAATAAAATAATATTGCTATTGGCCCTGCATGCTGACTGACAAGTGGTTGATTTGCTCCTCAGGACTCAAGTCCTGGAAAACAGCAATGTGGAAGAGGAATGTGATGGACAAACAGAGGCCAGTGTGAACACAGGTAACACCTTCATCTAAAGATATGAAATCTGCTGACAGATGTGAAGAGTTTACAGGATGTTAGAGATAATCTTCAAAATGTTAAGAAGCTATTTTAGAAACCGGATTTTAAGTTTCACTAACATTTCATAGATTTCACCTTTAAGTCCTCTTATTTTCCTTTACCATCAATCCTCTGACCTTTAATAAAAATGGAAAACAGTGAGTCTAACTCAGCACATCACTATCTTTCACTTCTACTGATCTTAATATTTGTGTCCTACAGACATCAACATTCATTTGAATGAAGTGGTGAGGCTTAATTGTCTGAAACCTTCCAACCTGGCCACCCTCAACTGGACTTCCCCTCAATTCAAAATCCTTCCAAAGGAGCTCTTCATCCAATCAGCTGACGGCAACCTGACCTTCCATGCCAGAACCAACACCTTTGGAACCTACCACTGCGAAGCATGGGAAGATGGGCACAAGGAAGTAGTCAAAAGCTATGACGTCCAACAGATTGTTTCTCCACGTTCCATGAACCCTGCTTCAGAGGTCGACCATGTGTTTGACACCACAGAGGAGTCCTATGACATACCATTGACCTCTATGATACCACCTTCAGGAGACCCAGGGGACTACCCATTAAAGAACAAAGGTGGTGAACCTGTCATTACTGAAGACAAAGCCAAAACTAACAAAGCAGAGCCTAAATTCAAAAACACCCCTCATGGTGATGGTTTGGGCTCCATATCGACCCCCGGAAAAGATGCTCACTCCGGGAAGGAACCACTCAACACTCCAAAAGAGAAGAGTTACCACAGCGAGCTGGTTGTTGTTTCCCTCATGCTGGCGACCTGCATCTGTATCCTGATTCTAGCTGGGCTCCACATGTGGCGCCAAAGGAAGACGGACCCTAAACTGGATGGTCACGTCAGTCTGGAGGATGGCAGCAAGTTGAATAAATCCATGGAGAGTGTTCCCTCTCTGAGCTCTCCAGAGGATGCTGGACCTGAACTGAAGGTGGCGGAGTAACACTGTTTAATGAAGGACATCTTAATTCAAACTTTGCTGGTTCAGCTAAAGCATTTGCCTTCAAGAGCTTGTATCATAATTAGAACCTGACCGAGATGGGATTTTTGAGAACAATACTGATACAGATTTCAAAGGGGAAAAATTCACTGATTACTGATATGGCAGTTGATATTGTGAATTTTTCAGCTGGAAAGAAAATAGATCTATTCTATGTGGATTATGCACTGATTATGCACCAATATGACTATGCAAAGGTACTCAGAAGGCTGCTTTCTTAAACAAATTGGTGATGTTCTTTTGACTTGATTTGCTAGATCCCTGGCTTGTCTTTCCTTTGCATGTATTGTGGATAACTATAATACCATCTTTGGAGAAATAGTCCCACACCTTTGCTGTCACTTTTCAGTCATCTGTAGGTGATAGAGGAAAGAACAATTTTTAGATGGACATTTTTAAGTGTAGAGATAACAGCTAATTTTAACTGATCATATATTTTACATATAAAATATTGATCTGAGAAGTAACTACTTACTATAGCTGTGAAATAAATGTAGTGGAGTAAAAAGTAAAATATTTCCTCTGAAATGTAGTGGAGTGGAAGTATAAAGTAGCTTAAAAAGCCATGGAAATACAGGTAAGTACAAGTACCTCTAAAGTGTACTTAAGTACAGTCCTTGAGTAAATGTACTTAGTTACATTCCACCACTGCTCTCTATTAAACCACGTATTCTCTACTCTGTCCAGCTATCTATGAGCTTCATGCTGCAGCTTTGTTCTGCTTCTAAACCATTACTTCAATGGATTGAACTCTAATCAGAAATGCTTTTTTTCTTGCTTATCAAATGTCATCTTTAGCAATAATTATCGTTAATTGTTAAATATTTTTAATGTATAACATTATCGGTTACAAACAGCAAGTCATGGTTCACTGCTGCTGAGTCAAGAGATGAACAGCTGCAGCAGTGTTACATCATATTCTGCTATATACGTTCAGGGGAAACTTTCAACCCCTGAAAACCAGAAAACCAGACTCTTAAAGTTTAACTTTTGTAAATGCAATTACTGTAATTGTTTGGTTGGAGGGCATACCTTACCTGATGCATTCCTTTGAATTTGCTACAATACTGACTCTACTGACAAACTATAACTCAGCAGGCTTACTTACTTACACCACCGTGTGCTCAGCTGTGATGCATACTCTGCCTTGTATGCTGCAGACAGTGCAGAGAGTATTGTAAATAATGGAGTCAGAGCATGCTCTGCTGGACAAACTATGTGATGACAACAGTTCTAAATCATAGTTTTCTACATTATATGTTCTGTTAAAAAAGCTTTCATGTTGGCGCATATCGGAAAACATATATGCTGATACCAATATATCTGATAGGCCCCTATTGGTCAATAATATTGGCCAGCAGATAAATTGGTCGGGCTATAGTCATGATATTGAAAGGAACTGTACAAGAAATACCCCAAGGAAATTTATTATTTTTTGAGTACCTTGTTGTATTTGTCTGTGTGTGTGTGTGTGTGTGTGTGTGTGTGTGTGTGTGTGTGTGTGTGTGTTGATGTTGTTGTGCTGTTCTGCTTATATCTTTCTGGAAATTCAGTAAAAACTTAAATGGGGAAAAAAGAAAGGAACTGTCTAAAGTTTTAGTGAAGTACTCCTGTTAATTGTCAGCTGAGAAGACAGAAATTAGTTTAATCTCTGTGCATCCAGTACAGACATATTTCCAGGATCTATTTAGCCTAGCTTATCACAGACCAGAAATAGGGACAACTGTAAGCCTAGCTTGATTAAAAGTGAAAAAAATCATTGACAACTCCAAATCATTTTCTAGCACTTGATTTTACGCCATCCAACAGTACAGTAACCACTTGTGTAGTATTAGCTCAGACTAAGTGTTTGAAAGTTCAGTTAAAAGCAGAAACTTTTGGCTTCCTGGTGGCCTTTGGGTTTAATATGGTCAATGGTACAACATGTAATTGCAATGTCTGTCTGGCAGCCTCTGTGATCCCCCTTCTGCCTCCCTCTGTTTCCTGTCACTTCTATGAATAAAAGGTTAAAAAAACAACAACAGCTTTTTTGGTTCTTGTTACAACTCTGGCAGCCACATTCTGGATCAACTGAAGCTGTCTGATTGATTTCTTAGACAGACCTAAACCCTCTGTTGCTGTAGTCCAGTCAGCTAGAGATTAAATCATGTACAAGTTTCTTTAGATCATTTTGTGACATCAAGTCTCTGATGTTTGTGATATTTTGAAGATGGTAGGTGGCTGATTTTGTTATTGAGTTAATGTGAGCACTGAAATGCAGGTCTGACTCAAGGATAACATTGAGGTTACTAACATGAGTTTTACTTTTCAATAACAGACTATTAAGGTTAACACAGACCTTACATCTTTCTTCTTTTGCACCAGAAACAATGACTTCTGTTTCATCTTCATTTAATTGGGGGAAATTGTGGTGCATCCAGGTACTGATTTGTTTGATGCACTGTCTCAGGGAGTCTATTGAACTATAATTCTTTGGTGACACAGCTATATATATCTGTGTATCATCTACATACACGTGAAACCATAAAATTTCTGATGATATTGGCTGAAGGGAACATGTTAAGGTGAAATAACAGAGGTCCCAGAATCAACCCTCCACATATTGCTGGGAGGTGCTCTGAAGCTACCGATTGATACAAAATAGTCTTAGACTGAAGGTAGGACTTGAACCGGCTCAAAACTATGTCTGAGAGACCAAAACAATGCTTAAGTCTATCTATTAGTACATGGTGACCAATAGTGTCAAATGCAGCAGTGAGGTCTAGGACAAGGATAGACTTAACCAGCGTCAGTGTCGAGATTAATGTCATTTAACACCTTGATATATGCAGTCTTAGTACTGTGGTGGGACCTGAATCCAGACTGGAAGGTGTCAAGATAGTTGTTTTCAGCAAGAAAGTTGGTGAGTCATCTAAAGAAAGCAGTTTCAATAATTTTGCTATTAAATGGAAGTTTTGATATGGGTGTGTAATTATTCAGTAATGACTGATCTAGATTGGCTCTTTTTAAGAGTAGCTTGATGACTGCAGTTTTCAAGGCACTGGTAAAGACTGGTAGTAGTGAACTGTTGACTATCTGTAAAATATCTGTTGCCAGGCAACTAAAAACCTTCTTAAAGAAATTTGAAGGTAGTGAGTCAAGGCTGTATGTGGAGGACTTGAGATGAGAAACTATTTCTTCAAGAGTTGTGAGGTTTATGTTATCAAAGTAAGCCAATTTTACCAAATTAGTGGTACCTGAGTGATAAGCCATGTTATTTAACTGAAATGAGGGCACTGATAGTTTGCCTAATCTTTTGAATCTTTTCTGTGAAGAAAGAGGCATAACATGACTCAGAGTGAAATTTCAGAGGCATTGATACTTGTGGGTTGACGAGTTTATCTACAGTGGCAAACAGTGTGCAAGCATTATTATTCTACAAATTAATAATGGAAGTTATTTTCAGCTCTGAATGTAATAATGGAGACTCTTTATAGAGGTCAAAGTGAATTTGAGGTTTAGTTTTGTGCCATCTACACTCAGCTTTTCTACACAACCTTTTATGAAGTTTGACTTTAGGGACAATCCTCCATGGTGCTTTCTGCTTACCAGAAACAACTTTAACTCTAACTGGTG
>NC_058113.1:35445628-35450444 GCF_914725855.1 Thunnus albacares
GGGTTAGGGTTAGGGTTAGGGTTAGGGTTAGGGTTAGGGTTAGGGTTAGGGTTAGGGTTAGGGTTAGGGTTAGGGTTAGGGTTAGGGTTAGGGTTAGGGTTAGGGTTAGGGTTAGGGTTAGGGTTAGGGTTAGGGTTAGGGTTAGGGTTAGGGTTAGGGTTAGGGTTAGGGTTAGGGTTAGGGTTAGGGTTAGGGTTAGGGTTAGGGTTAGGGTTAGGGTTAGGGTTAGGGTTAGGGTTAGGGTTAGGGTTAGGGTTAGGGTTAGGGTTAGGGTTAGGGTTAGGGTTAGGGTTAGGGTTAGGGTTAGGGTTAGGGTTAGGGTTAGGGTTAGGGTTAGGGTTAGGGTTAGGGTTAGGGTTAGGGTTAGGGTTAGGGTTAGGGTTAGGGTTAGGGTTAGGGTTAGGGTTAGGGTTAGGGTTAGGGTTAGGGTTAGGGTTAGGGTTAGGGTTAGGGTTAGGGTTAGGGTTAGGGTTAGGGTTAGGGTTAGGGTTAGGGTTAGGGTTAGGGTTAGGGTTAGGGTTAGGGTTAGGGTTAGGGTTAGGGTTAGGGTTAGGGTTAGGGTTAGGGTTAGGGTTAGGGTTAGGGTTAGGGTTAGGGTTAGGGTTAGGGTTAGGGTTAGGGTTAGGGTTAGGGTTAGGGTTAGGGTTAGGGTTAGGGTTAGGGTTAGGGTTAGGGTTAGGGTTAGGGTTAGGGTTAGGGTTAGGGTTAGGGTTAGGGTTAGGGTTAGGGTTAGGGTTAGGGTTAGGGTTAGGGTTAGGGTTAGGGTTAGGGTTAGGGTTAGGGTTAGGGTTAGGGTTAGGGTTAGGGTTAGGGTTAGGGTTAGGGTTAGGGTTAGGGTTAGGGTTAGGGTTAGGGTTAGGGTTAGGGTTAGGGTTAGGGTTAGGGTTAGGGTTAGGGTTAGGGTTAGGGTTAGGGTTAGGGTTAGGGTTAGGGTTAGGGTTAGGGTTAGGGTTAGGGTTAGGGTTAGGGTTAGGGTTAGGGTTAGGGTTAGGGTTAGGGTTAGGGTTAGGGTTAGGGTTAGGGTTAGGGTTAGGGTTAGGGTTAGGGTTAGGGTTAGGGTTAGGGTTAGGGTTAGGGTTAGGGTTAGGGTTAGGGTTAGGGTTAGGGTTAGGGTTAGGGTTAGGGTTAGGGTTAGGGTTAGGGTTAGGGTTAGGGTTAGGGTTAGGGTTAGGGTTAGGGTTAGGGTTAGGGTTAGGGTTAGGGTTAGGGTTAGGGTTAGGGTTAGGGTTAGGGTTAGGGTTAGGGTTAGGGTTAGGGTTAGGGTTAGGGTTAGGGTTAGGGTTAGGGTTAGGGTTAGGGTTAGGGTTAGGGTTAGGGTTAGGGTTAGGGTTAGGGTTAGGGTTAGGGTTAGGGTTAGGGTTAGGGTTAGGGTTAGGGTTAGGGTTAGGGTTAGGGTTAGGGTTAGGGTTAGGGTTAGGGTTAGGGTTAGGGTTAGGGTTAGGGTTAGGGTTAGGGTTAGGGTTAGGGTTAGGGTTAGGGTTAGGGTTAGGGTTAGGGTTAGGGTTAGGGTTAGGGTTAGGGTTAGGGTTAGGGTTAGGGTTAGGGTTAGGGTTAGGGTTAGGGTTAGGGTTAGGGTTAGGGTTAGGGTTAGGGTTAGGGTTAGGGTTAGGGTTAGGGTTAGGGTTAGGGTTAGGGTTAGGGTTAGGGTTAGGGTTAGGGTTAGGGTTAGGGTTAGGGTTAGGGTTAGGGTTAGGGTTAGGGTTAGGGTTAGGGTTAGGGTTAGGGTTAGGGTTAGGGTTAGGGTTAGGGTTAGGGTTAGGGTTAGGGTTAGGGTTAGGGTTAGGGTTAGGGTTAGGGTTAGGGTTAGGGTTAGGGTTAGGGTTAGGGTTAGGGTTAGGGTTAGGGTTAGGGTTAGGGTTAGGGTTAGGGTTAGGGTTAGGGTTAGGGTTAGGGTTAGGGTTAGGGTTAGGGTTAGGGTTAGGGTTAGGGTTAGGGTTAGGGTTAGGGTTAGGGTTAGGGTTAGGGTTAGGGTTAGGGTTAGGGTTAGGGTTAGGGTTAGGGTTAGGGTTAGGGTTAGGGTTAGGGTTAGGGTTAGGGTTAGGGTTAGGGTTAGGGTTAGGGTTAGGGTTAGGGTTAGGGTTAGGGTTAGGGTTAGGGTTAGGGTTAGGGTTAGGGTTAGGGTTAGGGTTAGGGTTAGGGTTAGGGTTAGGGTTAGGGTTAGGGTTAGGGTTAGGGTTAGGGTTAGGGTTAGGGTTAGGGTTAGGGTTAGGGTTAGGGTTAGGGTTAGGGTTAGGGTTAGGGTTAGGGTTAGGGTTAGGGTTAGGGTTAGGGTTAGGGTTAGGGTTAGGGTTAGGGTTAGGGTTAGGGTTAGGGTTAGGGTTAGGGTTAGGGTTAGGGTTAGGGTTAGGGTTAGGGTTAGGGTTAGGGTTAGGGTTAGGGTTAGGGTTAGGGTTAGGGTTAGGGTTAGGGTTAGGGTTAGGGTTAGGGTTAGGGTTAGGGTTAGGGTTAGGGTTAGGGTTAGGGTTAGGGTTAGGGTTAGGGTTAGGGTTAGGGTTAGGGTTAGGGTTAGGGTTAGGGTTAGGGTTAGGGTTAGGGTTAGGGTTAGGGTTAGGGTTAGGGTTAGGGTTAGGGTTAGGGTTAGGGTTAGGGTTAGGGTTAGGGTTAGGGTTAGGGTTAGGGTTAGGGTTAGGGTTAGGGTTAGGGTTAGGGTTAGGGTTAGGGTTAGGGTTAGGGTTAGGGTTAGGGTTAGGGTTAGGGTTAGGGTTAGGGTTAGGGTTAGGGTTAGGGTTAGGGTTAGGGTTAGGGTTAGGGTTAGGGTTAGGGTTAGGGTTAGGGTTAGGGTTAGGGTTAGGGTTAGGGTTAGGGTTAGGGTTAGGGTTAGGGTTAGGGTTAGGGTTAGGGTTAGGGTTAGGGTTAGGGTTAGGGTTAGGGTTAGGGTTAGGGTTAGGGTTAGGGTTAGGGTTAGGGTTAGGGTTAGGGTTAGGGTTAGGGTTAGGGTTAGGGTTAGGGTTAGGGTTAGGGTTAGGGTTAGGGTTAGGGTTAGGGTTAGGGTTAGGGTTAGGGTTAGGGTTAGGGTTAGGGTTAGGGTTAGGGTTAGGGTTAGGGTTAGGGTTAGGGTTAGGGTTAGGGTTAGGGTTAGGGTTAGGGTTAGGGTTAGGGTTAGGGTTAGGGTTAGGGTTAGGGTTAGGGTTAGGGTTAGGGTTAGGGTTAGGGTTAGGGTTAGGGTTAGGGTTAGGGTTAGGGTTAGGGTTAGGGTTAGGGTTAGGGTTAGGGTTAGGGTTAGGGTTAGGGTTAGGGTTAGGGTTAGGGTTAGGGTTAGGGTTAGGGTTAGGGTTAGGGTTAGGGTTAGGGTTAGGGTTAGGGTTAGGGTTAGGGTTAGGGTTAGGGTTAGGGTTAGGGTTAGGGTTAGGGTTAGGGTTAGGGTTAGGGTTAGGGTTAGGGTTAGGGTTAGGGTTAGGGTTAGGGTTAGGGTTAGGGTTAGGGTTAGGGTTAGGGTTAGGGTTAGGGTTAGGGTTAGGGTTAGGGTTAGGGTTAGGGTTAGGGTTAGGGTTAGGGTTAGGGTTAGGGTTAGGGTTAGGGTTAGGGTTAGGGTTAGGGTTAGGGTTAGGGTTAGGGTTAGGGTTAGGGTTAGGGTTAGGGTTAGGGTTAGGGTTAGGGTTAGGGTTAGGGTTAGGGTTAGGGTTAGGGTTAGGGTTAGGGTTAGGGTTAGGGTTAGGGTTAGGGTTAGGGTTAGGGTTAGGGTTAGGGTTAGGGTTAGGGTTAGGGTTAGGGTTAGGGTTAGGGTTAGGGTTAGGGTTAGGGTTAGGGTTAGGGTTAGGGTTAGGGTTAGGGTTAGGGTTAGGGTTAGGGTTAGGGTTAGGGTTAGGGTTAGGGTTAGGGTTAGGGTTAGGGTTAGGGTTAGGGTTAGGGTTAGGGTTAGGGTTAGGGTTAGGGTTAGGGTTAGGGTTAGGGTTAGGGTTAGGGTTAGGGTTAGGGTTAGGGTTAGGGTTAGGGTTAGGGTTAGGGTTAGGGTTAGGGTTAGGGTTAGGGTTAGGGTTAGGGTTAGGGTTAGGGTTAGGGTTAGGGTTAGGGTTAGGGTTAGGGTTAGGGTTAGGGTTAGGGTTAGGGTTAGGGTTAGGGTTAGGGTTAGGGTTAGGGTTAGGGTTAGGGTTAGGGTTAGGGTTAGGGTTAGGGTTAGGGTTAGGGTTAGGGTTAGGGTTAGGGTTAGGGTTAGGGTTAGGGTTAGGGTTAGGGTTAGGGTTAGGGTTAGGGTTAGGGTTAGGGTTAGGGTTAGGGTTAGGGTTAGGGTTAGGGTTAGGGTTAGGGTTAGGGTTAGGGTTAGGGTTAGGGTTAGGGTTAGGGTTAGGGTTAGGGTTAGGGTTAGGGTTAGGGTTAGGGTTAGGGTTAGGGTTAGGGTTAGGGTTAGGGTTAGGGTTAGGGTTAGGGTTAGGGTTAGGGTTAGGGTTAGGGTTAGGGTTAGGGTTAGGGTTAGGGTTAGGGTTAGGGTTAGGGTTAGGGTTAGGGTTAGGGTTAGGGTTAGGGTTAGGGTTAGGGTTAGGGTTAGGGTTAGGGTTAGGGTTAGGGTTAGGGTTAGGGTTAGGGTTAGGGTTAGGGTTAGGGTTAGGGTTAGGGTTAGGGTTAGGGTTAGGGTTAGGGTTAGGGTTAGGGTTAGGGTTAGGGTTAGGGTTAGGGGTTAGGGTTAGGGTTAGGGTTAGGGTTAGGGTTAGGGTTAGGGTTAGGGTTAGGGTTAGGGTTAGGGTTAGGGTTAGGGTTAGGGTTAGGGTTAGGGTTAGGGTTAGGGTTAGGGTTAGGGTTAGGGTTAGGGTTAGGGTTAGGGTTAGGGTTAGGGTTAGGGTTAGGGTTAGGGTTAGGGTTAGGGTTAGGGTTAGGGTTAGGG